>NC_080727.1:21660000-21882500 GCF_019097595.1 Hemibagrus wyckioides
TCCATGTCGATGGGGCTGAAAAACAGTGAGAAATAGGTGCTCTTCCATGCAAAGCGGTCCAGCAGCAATGAATCAGAGCTGTGTGTGTGTATGCGCGTGTGTGTGTGTGCGTGGACATTGCTATCCTCCTCTTTCAGCCACTACCTCTGCATGTAATATTATTAACAGAAGTATAGGAGTTGCATGACTAATAACAGGTCATATTCTATATATAATCGCAATAGGGGCAATACGAGGAATATTATATGCATGTCATTATCTTCACTCTCATTATTACGTGTATTAATTTCTTCTATTCATTTGCCATTTAAATGAATACGGTCAATCAGTATTCTGCAAAGTCACTCATGAGCACAAAATTGCCAGTAAGAAAAAAAACAATAGCATGAAGGAGATTAAAAAAAGAATGGTTATTAATTATGCAGTAAATTTGATAACGCATCAATTTTCTATAAGTGGGTCATCTCTCATCCTTAAACAGTGCAATTGAAACATGGCGGGAACATCCCTCATCGTTGCTCTTTTCCCTTTAGAACGGCTCCAGCAAAGGACAGGAGTGAAGGGCAAAGAACAAAGACGCCCTCGCTCCTTCATACGCCAGACACTCGCTCTGCTTACATGCTCTCTGTATGCAGAAGAAGAGGAAAAAAGCTCGCTATCTGTCTGTCAAGGATGCACCGCTCCCGTCCCTCATGCTCTTCGTGTGTTGAAGGCCAGAGATGGCCGGTGAGATTCCTTATCTGTTTGGGGAGATGAGATTTGGGTTCAATCCTGACACTCAGGAGAGGTTATTGATAACATTTAATCCCCTTTTCATTGGACTAGTACCTGCTTCCAGCTTCAAGTCTATATGACAGACCTTTATTATAACAGCCAACAGATGTGTATTGTCATGCAGTGTCTGACTGTCAAAGTACCATTTCACAGTAACAAATCTGTGCTTTAAATTAAAAGATGCACCTTTTTCTCTAATAGAAGTAGTGAACATACATGAGGAGGTAAAACTGTCATCATTTTTTGCATTAGCCTAATGTTCTCACCTGTTTATTTTCATAACACATAAACACAAACATGAAATCTATCTAATAATTATCATGCTTGTTGGCATAGCAAGCAGAAATAATTAATCTCACCAGATGGAACTGATGGGTCTGAGCATGGCTGAGAAACATGCAGGTGAAACGTTGTCTACACTTTGGAGACCTCTTGAAGGCTTTATGTCGAACCCCTACAAGAGTGTTTTCCCTGGAAGGTAACACTTAACTATCTGAAGAACCCTTTGAGAACCTGAGAGTACATGCACAAGATGCTGTAGGCAGTACACCGAAACACTGACTTCATCAATTATATGCATGACAAATACAAAAAAAAAAAAACCCTGAGATACTTTTAAACAAAAGAAAAACTAAAAGAAGAACACGCCAGTTGCCAGGAACGAGCAGAACTGTAGGTCATCCCCTGCACACAAGCTGCTCTCGCCTAGTCGAGGTGACATTAGCAACAATACGGCAAAAATACAGTAGAATATTTGTTGACATTTGTACTGTGGATTATATTTATCACATATTTTGAATTGAAAAGAAAGTACCAGAAAAACAACAGCACCAAATATTAAAAAAAACTCATCAGTAGGCTTATTGTTATCATTTGTACTTAATCTCAACAGTGTACATTTAAACAATCTAAATTATTTCTTTTTCCCTGGTCTTCATTATGAGTGTGATGATTTTAATTTGCGTGTGTTTGTGAAATTGATCATTTACTTAACCTTTTCCCTGTTGCCCTTTAACTGACTTTCATAGAAAAAAAAAAGCAAAATAACTACACTTTCCTGTCTGATTGGTCAGAACGTTTTCTACAGCAGCGGTTCTGGGCCTAGTGGCACCTGAAATATTTATGAAAACATTATTGTTTCTATAGTAACAAAGTCAACATGGCATGACGGATGCTCACATGAACGGATTTTAGAAATGTGAAAACTGCTGATGTGGTGAAGTTGAGAAGATGGGAAGGTGGATCTGGGGTCTCCAGTGTCCAGTGAAATGTTCCTTTCATTATTTTAAAGACTTTTTCGGACAATAAATATGAACTATAAATGGATAAGAAGGTGAAAAGTACATAAAAAATTGTAACCGTTGACAAATCGCTGCTGTATCAGAGCAATAAAACATTTCAGGATGTGGTGTTAGAGGAAAATAATCAACTCTGTGCTGACCACAGTATCACACCACCCTGATGGTGATTATCTTCCTGTAACAGCATAGAGTTTTATTCCTCAGTTAACGTTCATATTGTGACATCATTTAACATTGAACCACAAAGTGCAATTCTAATCTAAGTCTGTTTTAATATACCCTATTTTATACTATGTTCTATTCTAATATATTTATTTTCTAATCTATCATATTGCACTCTATTCTATTGTACACATACACTGTACTATCTATTCTATACTATTCTTTTCCACTCTGTAGTATTCTATTATATTGTAAAAAATAAAATAATATTTTTATTAATAATAAAGTATTTATAATAATATTTTATTAATACTTTACTGCATTTCCTTGCCTTGTACCTTATGTGCAATGACAATAAAGTTGAATCTAATTTAATCTAATAGTATTCTATATTCTACTCTATTCTGATTTATTCCTCTCTATGCTAATCACATCCCTACTATTATGTTCTAATCTATATTATGTTATACTATGGAACTGGAGTGATAAAAATATCACAATATGGATCATTTTATATTTTGAAACAGCATATCACAATGTTTTATGTTTCTATTTAAAAAAGAAGACTTGAAGTGAAGATTAGTAGCTTTTTGATCACTATGTGAACTTTTCTCCTTTGATTTAGAAATGGTTTTGAATAGCACAATATCACCCACTGTGAAGCTCATCCTCAACTCTGCCCATGCATCCTCTATATATAAGAAAGGTAACTCAACTTCAGTGAAAATTTTTTAACTTGGCATTATATACCTTGGATTGAAAATTCTGATTAATTCTCTAAAGGCTGTTGTCTTCGCCGTGTAAATCGGGGCCATGTCTTTCAGATGAAAGTTGTTACTGCCCTTGTAATTACTTCTCATCGCCGCGATGCTTTAACATATGGATTGCCCTTCGCAAACAATTCCTGTTGAGAGCTTTGAACTTGTTTGCTTTTAGATTCTGTTCTTGGCTTTGTAGCTCGTATTTTTGTGACTTGCTTTGCAATTGTTTGATGATTTGTCTGTAGGTGATAGAAGAGGTTTGTCATGTTCCATTCTGAAGTGGGGACTGGTCTGTGGCATACCTTACAAATCAGTGTTTTCTGGTCAGAGTCTGATTTGTTATGACCAAACTAAATCCAACTGAAAGAAGTACCTCGTTTTAGGTACTAGTTCCTCAAATTGTAGCCCTGCTGATGCTTGTGTCAAAGTGTTGTGGGGACTCCCCTCTAACACACTCCTCCATGCTTGCTTTTGGCAGATTCTAGCTCTGAGCTCAGTGGCACTAATCAGATACTGAAATGTGGCTTTTGTAACATTGGCTATAAAGACTAAATAGGAAACTATCTAGCCATAGACATTTATCACACAGACTCACTAAAACAACTCCATTGTATTCAAATGTGTTCTTTTCTATTCTATTCTATTGTAATGTATTCTGTACTATTTTATCCTAATCTTTTCTGTACTATGCTACTGTATATTATTCTGTAAGATAAGATAAGATAAGATAAGATAAGATAAGATAAGATAAGATAAGATAAGATAAGATAAGATAAGATAAGATAGAACTTTAATTAATCCCAAAGAAAATTCTTTTGCCAGATTTCAGATTATAAGGAAAAATTAAAATAAATGAAATATGAAAGAAAAATAAATGAAATAATCTATATATACAAATGTACAAAATGTACTTAAAAATATAAAAAAATATATAAATTAAATATTCTATATACACAAAATGTAAAATGTATTCAAAGTACAAAATAGTTCTGGGCCATAACATCACTACTTTTTATATTGTCTATAGTCTATAAGATTAGTCAGGACATGGTTGGATTTCTGTGTGTAGACTATGGCAATTCTGAATTTGGCTGCTGGTTAGCAGGGTGATGCAAAATGGGAAGGGTGTGAGCCCCCCTGTTGGGAAAACAAATCAAATCTCTTCACATTGGTAAACAGATAAAACAGGCAGCAGAGTTAAAGCTGTTTTGTATACATCTGACATCATTTAAACCTAGTAGATTAGATGAAGCCATGAGTGGCTCCTTTCTTATATCTTATAAGCTATTAATCCCTACTGCAGAGTGTGACATCACAAATAAAATCAGGGCTGATTTTACACGGGCACTCCCCAAATCTTCATATCATGATATCAAAAGGTATCAAAGGGCCTCTTTTGTCATTCATTTGGCCAAACATTTAGAAGCAGAGCTCACACATTGACAATTTTAGCTGTTCCACTTAGCCTTTCATTGTTTTCAAGACATTTCTGCATTAGAACTATATGGCATTTTCCTTTTTTTACCAATAGCTATAAAACAGCTATGTCTGGATGAAGGGGAGAAGTCAATATATGCTGAGCTAGATTTTCAGTTTCCATCACTTCTAGACTTAGCTGTTAAGAAGGTTAAGGAGTTAAAGCAAAGCCCTATGCAAAGTTTTTCAGACTGTAGCTCTACAGTATTGTTAGCCAAACCTCAACAACAATGCATAAAGAAGCTTGAACAGGAATATGGCTCCTAAGAGATGAAAACACTCGGCTTTGCTATGTAGGTGGTGCAAGTGGAAATAAATATAATGTCCTTGCTGCTTCTAATTTAGCTAAATAAACCCATTTCAGCTCTGCCTTAAGTGAGTCCACTCATCCAGAACACGGTCTCATTAAAACATCCTAAAATCAGTGCTGAAAATGGGTCACTATACTGGACTGACACCAATATGGTGAGATGAAGTACCTCTTTAAAATGGTGTCAGTATGGTACACAGTGTTTAATGTATTCAGCGTTCAGTGAAAATGGTGATGCAAATCAGCAAATTCCTGAGAAAGCTCGAGCCTGATTCATTGCTGCTAACATAACAGCGTGACACACAGAATTCACAAGTTTCAATCCAGTCCAGAGAGCAAAACTGGGCATGCTGTTTGGATGTGAGGGACAGCTCTCGCTCTCAGCTATTAATCACAGTAATAGCAGCCAATCGTGGGAGTTTGTGAGCTCAGGTATGTGGAAGAGGACAGATAGCACTTTTGTCAGCATGTGTTACACTGACGCAGCATGGGCAACAGACTGAAAAGATGCAGATGGCTGGCTTCACATGTCTCAGAAGAAGCATGTGTTAGACTTCACATTCCCCAGTTAGTAGCTGTTTTATGATATGGGAGAACTGGTTAGTGAATTAGAACAGGCAGGTGACCAAACTGAGGGGATAATGAGAAAAAAATCAAATAAAGCTTGGTATTTTTTATTTACTTTTAAAATGAACTTTTAAAAAAATGACCAGATTTGTAAATCTAAGTTAAATTAAGTAAAATCCACTTAATAAAAAAAAATAAATTAAACCTACATTATTATTCTTTTCTTTTACGAGGTTACTTATCAGAGCCCAAAAAAGTCGATTCACAGATTCCAAGTATTGAATACTATAACAGGCAGCTTCCACAATCCAAAAATTATTCACCTCATGCAAACACTGCAAGAAACAATAATTAAACATTGAAGTGTTTCAATTAGCAAGATTTATTTTACCATTACTTTGATTTTGTCTGGTCAATATTGTGCAAGTCTGTGGACTCTAGACATTTAGTTGCTAAAAAAATTCACAACTAAAACTTCCAGAATCCAGTCACCTTGAGTAAGGTTGAGTGTCTCATTTAGTTGACTCGACAATGTTCTCACGCTCACAGATTAACTGATGAAAATATCAGCAATATGGTATCACCGTTGTATTTAGTAGGCCTATATTTTAAAAACAGCCCAACAAATCATTAATCAAAGAAATAGATTACTATAATCGCCCTAATTACATTACACAACATGCTATAATTTACTATATTAATTCATTTCAACTTTGTTTTCTGAGCGTACGCAAAAGAAATAAACCATTTTATCTCATGTGAACTCCACAGGAACCTCATGACCTCTTTTAATCGGCATCCATTGATCTGCGCGTGCATCGGCGTCTAATCAGTTTAATCAAGGAAACCTTAATTGGCGTTTTTTGTTTGCTTTGTGGACACGTGCAAAATAATTGCAGACTGAAGCCAGGAATCAGAGTAAAATAATGCTGCACATTTTGCCCAGGTATACTGATGTGAATTATGTGGACGAGTGAAGATGTAGTCCTTAAAAAAGTGCAACAGAAATTAGAATTGAATCGACGAATTCAGTTTATTCAGAAAGTGATTGTCGCTAAATTATACACCATTGTAACAACTATTTGAAATAAACAATGCAAAATATTACAAATGTGTTATTTCACTCACTTGAAGTCTAGGTAATCCTAATCATTTTTAGTCATGTTTGTCTACTGAACATTTTTGTTCCAGCAGCAGAAGATGCTGTTGATCTATAAGATGCTGATTATACTGATGTCCATAGTCATGTGTAGGTGTTAGTAAACTTAGTTACATAAGGCTGTACGTTTATATATGACAGTCAGAACTGAAACTTTAGCTTTAAATCTGAATACCTGAATCCTTCTGTAGCAGCAGTTTCTAGTTTGTATTTTAAATCATAGGGTCTCTATTAATAACCAATATGTTATGATTAATCTGTCAAATCTAATGTTTAAACTTGATCTATATAAATCAACCCTAAATTATGGGTTATTGTATTATGGATTTATATATAGATACGATTATGTGAAATTATGACTCCTATTTTTCCCAGTCTCTGATATAACATCCATGGAGAACTATCATCACCAGCAGGCATGTGCAATGAGTGGATGAACACACACTTCTCAGCCCCGCTGCCACCCAGGTCAAGCCACATGTGATATTTCATCGTCCACATTGTGGCGTGCCTAAATTAATAATTGATCCTTCTCAGAGTGGAAGACCGTTTGATTTTTTCCTTTTCTGAACCTCCATTTAAAATGCTCATGAAAGTTTCATGGATTGGGTGTACAGTGCGAGGAACCGCTTGCAAAACCCCCGACACGTTCAAAAGGAGCGGATTCCATTACCGCCATCATTTCCTGCTGGCTAGGATCCATTTAATCTTCATTATACCAAGAATGAAAACATATTTGCATCACATGCTATGCTCTTTATGACCCTATCTACTGGAGGAATGAATAATAATCAAACATTTTGTCCAGTGGGAAAATAAATGAACCAGACCAACAGAGTGAAGCGCCGCTTTTGGCTATCAGCTAGATGAGGTGTTAGGATCTAGCGATGAAGCTTGCACGGAGTGAGGTGAAGACAAATAAATGATTTATTTATGCAACAAAAAAAAAATCCTGCTCCGAGCTCATCTCTAGGAAGGTAAGTGTGTTAGTATTTAAGAAAGGGTAGAGAAAAGAGAAGGGGATGGACAAGAAACCCATGAAAGTGTCTCTCTAGCACTTCCTCCCAACTGGCCACCACGCAGCAGTTGGTGATGCAGTTAATTACGGGTTCAGTGCATGGAAAGCACTCAGCAGACAACAGATGCTGTAAGGAGAAAGAAAAGAGAGAGAGAGAGAGACTTCCTTTTCTAACATCTGACAGTTTACCTACCAAACGATAAGAGAATAGTGGGCGGATGAGAAAAAAAAAAGAAACAGGGAGGGGGATTTCTCAGCATGGCGACAAACACGTCAATGCCAAAATCCCTCCCAAAATATAGACTCATATCGACGGGTGAATCATTTATCATTTGACACACTGATTCGGTCAGGTGAGTTGTATATCAGGTGTATATGAAACTCAGGAAGATGCGCGCGCTTGGGTACTTAGCAGGCTTTTGGGAAGGAAATCCAGCCACATGCCTCGGCATCGTTTAAATCAAATGAACTTGTTTCTGCTACATTGTAAACACTACTTCCGACAAGAATCGGCGCACAGGCTACATTGTTATTATTATTATTATCATTATTATTATTATTATTATAAGAAATGTTACACCGTCGACACGCAGATATCGGAAAATAAAAGCCTGAGATATAAACTGTAACCGCAAACCCAGTGAAAGCTCCCGTTTTCGCCTCAACGCCATGTCTCTCAGTTCCAGCGTCTCTCCAAACATACTACGACAAAAGCTCGGTCTGTTACCTGCTCGTCGTGCAGCGGTGTCACCTCGAGAACCAGCTGAGGACGTTCTTTGTTTAATATCCACGCCGTATAGACTCCACAGACGCTTTTTTTTTCTCCCCCCTTTTTCCTTTTCCTTCCAGGGGTTGTCTCTGTGGCAAAGCTGCTCCACCTGCCTCCGTGTGTGTGTGTGTGTGTGTGTGAAGAGCCGGAGCGGAGCCTGGTTGCCGTTCCCGCGCGCCGCTCGCGCCCTTAACCCGCAGCGCTGTGTGGGAGCGAGAATGAGGGCGCGGTCAGCCGAGCAGCTGTCCAATCAGCGCGCAGCGCGATCCCGCCGAGCTAACCAAGACCACTGCGGCACGCGCTGTCCAACCTAGCATACTTTACCAAATAGAGAGTACAGTTCGGCTACGATCCTCATGCTGGAAACATTAGTCTAGATAGTCTAACCAGCTAGCAGATGCCGAAACACTGTCCAAGCTGGATCAAACTAGTAGCATATCACAATCTTTGCTAGCTGGTTTTCTGAATTAGTGCTACACAATTCTATTCACTCGTTTAACAGACAATAAATACTTGTCCTAGTAATAGTTGTGGAAGATATCCCAGGAACACAAGGTGGGAATACACTTTGGATGGGACACTTGTCCATCATGGGGAACCATGCATGAGTTCCAAGCAAATAATATGAATTATTCAGCTTAAGTTAAGTAGCCTTTATTTGTCACATACACATTACATCACAGTGAAATTCTTTCTTTGCATATCCCATCCTTGGGAGTTGGGGTCAGTGCGCAGGGTCAGCCATGATACAGCACCCCTGGAGCAGGGTGGGTTAAGGGACTTGCTCAAGGGCCCCAACAGTAGCAGCTTGGCAGTGCTGGGCTTTGAACACTGATCTTCCGGTCAACGACCCAGAGCCTTAACTACTTGAGCTACCAACGCCCCCTAGCAGCTAGCTTTCTTCATAGAATTTGTTCACTGGTCTTATTATCTTGATAGCTTGAACCTTGAAAGTGTGTCCAGTAAAAGTATACATAAAAGCCAACATTTGACAAACGGCATTCAGTTGTAGCCTACATGATTTAAAGATGGTTTATCTAACACTTTTAAACAGTTATCCTGTAGCTACACTTTGCCGTCCATCAGACATATTATTTTGAAAAATTATGACAGTTTGAATATTTCAAACATTTATTGAACAAAACAAGTAATTAGGAAGCTGGACAATAACTATCCAGCTGGTAAAGATGGTCTAACAGCTCGATCAGCTTGGCTTTGTTTCGGCAGCTGATCACTAGTCAGACAAAACTGACTTTTTCACCGAGGTTTCACCACCTTTGCATCGTAGTAATCAAGTAGATGTCCGAAATTGATGTTTGAATCAAGTTGGGACAAAATGTGACCTCCAAAATGTGTGATGGATTTATCATACTGGTCACTTTGCAGGAACACAGATATGAATTATAGTTAATGTATAGTTAATAGGTGCGGTGGCAGCTTAAGTGGTTAAGGCTCTGGGTTGTTGATTGGAAGTTAAGTGGTCAAGCCATAGCAGCGCTAAGCTGCAACTCTTGGGCCCTTGAGCAAGGCCCCCAACCCCACCTGCTCCAGGGTGCTGCATCATGGCTGACCCTGCGCTTTGATTCTAACTCTCCAAAGGTGGGATATGTGATGAAAGAATTTTAATGTGCAGTAATGTATATGTGACAAATTAAAGTTATTTATGTATCACTGTGTGCTGACTGTGAACACATCCGTCATACCTTAAAGTTACATCATTTGTAGTTGATCATTTTTAAAAAGAATATAAAGTTGAAAAAAAAACTGCTGTGTCTTTAATTAGCTTTTAAAGTAATACTTTAAAGGTAGAAATACCTATCTAAGTAATAAACGCATAATAAAGGTAGGCACAAAGGATGTAATATACCGTAGGGCACGACTGCAGTGACAATTCAAAGTACCATTGATTTAATGCATGCTGCAGTGATATGACTGTGTCAGGCACCACTACAATGCTGAAACTGACAGCTGAACACTCACTGCATGGACAAAGGTTAGTGAATGCCTACAAGGTGTAACAATGAAGTATCTATGTCTAATGTGTGTGTGTGTGTGTGTAAGTGTAAGTGTGTAGATGTAGACAATATGTCAATACTATAATGTATGTTTGATGCATTGCAGGAAACTGATAAAATAATGTCAGAGAAAGAATGATTATGATTCAGACCCTCCTCTCCGACTGCATCATACATTTCTAATACACTTTACTCCATGAAACTGCATGGTACGATTGTAAATTATACATTATCACAGACCAAATCCAAGCATATTGTGAACAAAGTGTAATTCGAACTTTGTGCTAAAACATTTCCATTAGAGCAGTTCTGTGGTACTCACATAATAGTTTTCCGATGGCCTGTTTTTCAGGAAATGGCCTTCCTTAGTATTCATTTTCCAATGAGGAGCCACAACCATCCAGTATGCATTTATAGTGTGATGTTAGAGACAGGTAACTAGGGAAAAGAAAGCAAAAAGGCCGACCTGGAACTAGATCTGAAACTCTGTGAAACGCTGTAAAATAGCGATGTTGTTCCTCAAGGTAGAAACAATTTAAATGTATCATCACTAATTCAAGGGAGATCCCTAATGGGGAAAAATAAGGCGAACAGCATCTAACTTACACAATTTCTCCATTCTAGCACTTAATTTCATGTTTCATTTCTGGTCCCTAGTTAATAAAGAACTGATCTGAATCTCACATATACAGAAGAAGATTTAATTACTGAAATGGGTTCTCAGAAATGATCTGTATATTCAGGTTCCTGTGTAATAAGAAGCCACAATTCTGCTCAATTTCTTCTCAGAACATACAATATTATAATGAAAGCTCATGTGTGTTAACACTGGGGTCTCTCACTCAGAAAGTTTAGGTGCTAAAAACAACAGCAGGGTGTAAATGCTTGTCGCTGAGGTGGTAGCTCCAATGGTACATAATTTGTGTCTTTAGTTAGACTTTTAAAGTACAACATTAGACAACTTAAGGACCTCTGCTGTGTCTGAGAGGGTACGTTTGAATTGTTTGGACATTAAGGAAGAAACATTCATGGTACAGTATGTCCAGCTATTTCTTTATCAAGAACAATAGGATGGAAAATCCTAAACTGTTCTGTTCAGGGGTAATCAAGGGCTTAGGCACAATGTTACAGCAAAATAAGCTCTAGGCAGATTTATTTCAACTAACAAATAAAAATGAACTATTGATTAATACACAATGTAAGAAAGACATAAAAATAAGACACTACATAAAAAAAATGATCCAATATGCCTAACGTTTGGAAAAAACACAGCAGTGAATGTTGAAGCTTTAAAAGCTGATCTGTTTGAGCGACATGTACAGCTGTGGAGGAGGGACAACTGGACAGACCAAAGGACTAAAGTGCTGCTGCACCAGAACCTGGATGTAGTCTTCTGCCTTCGAAGTCCATCCACTTCTAGATTAAACTTGTTGCACATTCTGAGATGCTTTTCAGCCCAGTTGTAAAGAGTGATTTACTGTAGCTTTCCTCTCAGCTCGAAACTGATTGACCATTCTCCTCTGACCTCTCTCATCAAGAAGGCATTTCCATCGGCAGAACTACTGCTCACTGGATGTTGTCTGATTTTCTTTCCAGTAAGAAAAGATTTGTTTTAGAAATGTAGTGAGTAAAAGTGGAAAATATTAGGTGAAAGAAAAACTTAATTTCAACTAAAAAACAGCACTTAATTACAATAACAGGGAATATGTATGGTTCTAATTATATTCTAAATGATCTAGATAAAGAATTTGGCTTTAAAACTATGATTTACGTTGGATACTGCAATCACCAGATACTGGAAACATAGCGATTTTAAGCAGACTCGTGTCAGCTAGCCGACTATAATTGCAAATTGCTTTGTGTAATGACCCAATAATTTGAGCAAGCGTGATAAATGGTCGAGTCCCAGTGTGTCGCCTTGACCCTGGGCTATAAGCAATGACTGAAAACATGAGTGGTTAGTTAGGACACCAGCAGCCTGTGGCTTAGCATGGATTGTGACTACAAAGCGAACACCTTTCACAAGGCCCAGCTGACACTCGTACAACGAGTGTGCCAAAACATTTACAGCAACATTACAGGAGCAACATTTAGTATTCTCTTCTGACTTCTTGAAAAGTGGCTGTGTGCTTTTATGAGTGCTTTGCGATGACTCAGGCCTGTCTTTATCTTCCCCAAGCAGACAGAACAGTCTGCTCTTCCCAATTGCACCTTGGTATGTAGCGCCTCATGCTATGCACCTTAACCAGATGCCACACCTCTCCACACTCTAAAGCATACCAAGGACCGAGCGTATTTGCTCAGGAGTACATTTACTCTTTGTGTACATTTATATTTTTTGTATGCATTTGAATAACACCGATTGCAAAGCAGAGACGGAGGAGTCTTTCGGGATAAACACACACTCAAAAAAGGAAATGTAAATAAAACGTGACGCGGCAGACACGGCTGAGCAGAATACTTTCTGTCTTGAGGCCAACTGAGTTGAAGCTCAATAGCGAAGTGCGTTCAGGTAGCTGCACTGGGACTTGTGTGCTGACGGCTTGCGGACTTAAGGGGAATGTGTGTGTTGTCACTGTAGCTTGTCCTAAATGATAGCTGGAGTAAAAAACCTGGACCATGTGGACAGAAAGACCTTGGAGGCCTCGAGTGCACAGCTGCATGAGACAGCTATTAATGCAGAGTGACAAGGTCACGGGAGATAGACTGTTCTTTCTCTCATTCTCTCGTTCTCTCTCTCTCTCTCTCGTGCTAATGTGGGGTTTCAGGAATAGCTGCACTGCTGCGCTGCTTTGATAGACGCCTTGGAATGTAATCATGTGATTATTATGTGACTCTCTCTCCTATGGAACAGATGAAAAGATTGATGGGTCTGTGATTGCGTTAGGTGGCCAGTGATTACATAAACTGTATCATCACACGCTTTCTACCACATTGTCCTCTTTCTGACTCAATAAACACACACACACAAACACACAAACACACACCAGATGCATCTTTGAGGAGCAGCCAAACAGCTGTGTCATCAGTATCATTTCCCAAGGGCTGGTGCCCAGTTAATTCAGATTAATTGGAAGATTAAAAACACACACTATCCTGCACTTACACATTTCCATCCAACAGTCAGCAGAGATCACAAATGCCTTTGCACAATTCAAATGGATCACCATCTGTTCCATGACCTCCTCTGTATATATTTATATATATATATATATATGTGTGTGTTGCTCTCCAAAAAATGTTACTATTTGTTCCAAAGGACTGACACAGGGTCGCCAAGCTAGCTACCTTGCTAACTTATTCATTCATTTAAGTTGGGTTCACTTGTGTCCACTTAAAGGTCAGCTGTTTTAGAGTATTTCTTCATCATATTTCTCAGAATTGTAGCAATGTAGTTTAGGCCCATTTGCTAGACTCTACAGACTTGTCAATGTGTTAAACAAACAGCGGTACATTGTCCATGTTCATTTATAATCTGTAGAACTTGGACCAGCAGTGATATTTCTACACTTGCATTCATTTCACAAAATGCCAAAAAAATAAATGTAATGAAAAAAAACAAACAAATGTAATGCTGAGGTAACCGTTATCAATATAATACTTAATAGCATGTATAGAAAAGACTCATGTATGATTTGCTGCCAGGGATCGTTGGTACGATTCCATTTATTTGGCAGAATTCTTGATGTAAATGAACCCTTTCATGCATAAATTATTTTAAAAAAATATCCAGATTCTTCTGATCTTTTTTATCACCTAAAATTGCATGGCACATGAATTCTGACATTTTCTAATTATCACTTATGTTCGAAAGCGAATGCATTTTCTGTGAGTCAAAGAGGATAAAAATGATTAACATTTGTTTCTAAAATATTTAACGTTTAAAATGTTGAAATTATAAATAATAATAACAACAACAACAACAACAACAATAATAATAATAATAATAATAATAATAATAGTCACAGAAACCTGGTCCAGCTAGTCATCTAATTTTAACATAAATACCAGTTTAGCTTGACATTTTAGTTTAAGGCTCTCCTTTAAAGAATGTGATGTTTCTTAAGTAGCCCTGTGATGGACTGGTGACCTGTCCAGGGTGTACCCCTGCCTTTCGCCCAATGTGTGCTGGGATAGGCTTCAGCAGATTCCCGTGACCCTAATTAGGAATAAAGCAAATGGGTGGATGTTCCTTAAGTAATAATTTCTAATAGCTATAACTGAAATGTGACTGAATGAAAGCTCTGACTTGAACAACGCTGCTCAGTAGCTGCTCTTTCTCTTACTTTGCTAAATATCTCCTAAGGTTTTACATTGAGATTGACAGTGTGATGAGTAAAAAAATAAGAAGAAGGAAGTTAAAATAGAGATGAGAGACAGGGTGAAATAAGTGCAGTGCAAGTCAACTTCATATTTATCATATGAGAGAGAGAGAGAGAGAGAGAGAGAGAGCGTACCTATATCATAAAAAAAACTAATAACCAAGGGAAGTGCTGATGTCTTAGGATTCTCACACACAGCAGTCTCTATGGTGCAAAAAAGAAAAAGAAACATCCAGTGAGAGTCAGTTCTGCGGGCAGAAAAGCCTTGAGAAAGGTAGACCGACTGGATTGAGCTGACCGGAAGGCTGTGGGAACTTAAATGACCACTCTTTACAACAGAGGTGATCATAAAAGCATAACATAACAGAAGAAGATAAATCGGAGACCACAGTGTGAACATCCACATTTTATTTTTTTCTATACCAACACTCTGGAGTGATTTATCACCTAAAAAATGCAGTATATCGTCTTCTTGGAATACTCCACATTGCTAAAAGTTCTGGCACTGTGTCCTCTAACATCCCACCTCATTATTCACCACTTATTAGTGTTCACGCAATTATGCGACCAATTGAGACGCGCAATTTGGTGCGATAAATCTGTAAATCTACACCATCAAACATCTGTTCTCACTAATCTGGATGAAAACGACCCGGATAAGCTGTGGATTTTATGGAACTCGAGATGAAGATGGATTCACTTTGCATCATTTATGCTCCAGTTCAAGGTCTGTGTCTCAGCATGTGGATGATATAACCGTTTGTCAGAGGCACTAATAAATTCAGGCAAAACGTTGAGGCTCACAATAGGCCCCGTCAATATTCTATGTCAGACAACAAGGATGACTAGACTTCACCGAAGGACCTGCCCTTGAGAAACAGAGCACAAGAAAAAGAGAGCGACTTGGAGAAACAGAGAAAAGAGAGAGAGAGAGATCAATAAAGTACAAAACATTCAAACAGAATGCATCGGATCTCCCTCCTCCACCTGTTCCAGGAGCATCACACCCTTCTGTCACTCTACTCACACAATCCCCAGGGGATGGCTTGCAGAATTACATCTTGACTCTGCACTGCTCCTGATAAGGGCTCTGTGCCCAGACGCACCACAGACGGCCCCACACACACATGCACACACACACTCACAAACACACATTCACGTGGCCCACTCTTCTCCACCAGATTTTCTCTCATACTATCAGCCTTGGATTCTGTCTCTGAAGCGAAAAATGTTAGTCAGTCTATTAGGATAACAAATTCCCCAAAGCAAGAGCGCAGATTAATTTATCATTGGCAAAATATAATGCTTGACTAGACTCTAGATTTCCTGTCGCTTTCATTTCACAACCTTCTCCTGTGTTCATTCTCTTGTCTCTTTAGTTTGCTAAGCACGGTACATGTTTTTGCTTTGTTAGCTATTTTTGCTACATCAACTAAGCTATTTTGGGTTGATGTGCCCGTACATTACTACAAAGAAAACACACACGGTTCCTCTTTTATTTTGATCAGGGACACATCTAGGAGCAGAGGAATTTAGCGTGTCTACGATTCCTCTGGGAATCAAAATAATGATGCGGTGTGTATCTAGAATGAGACAGGGTTTGAGAGGGTTTGATGCACCGTGCTGTGCTAAGATTAAGGTTAGGTACATGTTATTAAAGGTGTAAATAATGTTTCTTAATTCCCTTATTTACTGTTAACCACATCAAGGCAAACTGTAAATAAATTAACACCCTGTGACAGCTAGACGTCTTACAGTGAAGCTGTACTGTTACTACGGAAGTGTCAGGTTTTGGTGGTAGGCTCCAGCTTGAGGATTTAAAAACAAAAACAAAAATCTGCTACTGATAAAAAAAGTGCAGATTAATAAATAAATTTACATAAAATAATATAACTAAAATGTACAAATAATATATATATATATATATATATATATATATATATATATATATATATATATATATATATATATATATATAATATTTGTATATATATATACATATACATTTAATTAATTAATTAATTAATTAATTTATATTTTACCTTGTAACATTTAAGGTTGAAATGACAAGACAAGAAGTCCTTGATTATAAAATACCCGAGGAAACCCAGCTTTAGTGTACTCATACAAACAATAAATGCATTTGAAGTGTGCAAGCTATTTTTGTAAATTATATTTTGCCACTCTTCCTTGCATTATTGCCCCAGACCTCTCAAAATAGGATCTATAGTGCACAGCCTTCCTCAGATCATTCCAGAGGTTTTCAATAGGATTTAGATCTGGGCAATTCCAAAATGTTGAGCTTCTTCTTCTAAAGCCAGTCCTTTGATGAGTAGGATTTGTGCTTTGGGTTGTTGCTGTGATGGAAGGTGAAATGTTTCTTCATCTTCAGCTGTCTCACAGAGGCCTGAAAAATTTGTGCAGTCCCAGTCCCAGTCCCCAGTCCCAGCTGAAGAGAGGCAGCTCCATGGCATCATGCTGCCACCAGCATGCTTCACCATAGGTATGGTATTCTTTTTAGTGATTAAGCGGTCATGTTTTTGCCTTTGTCTCATCAAGTCATAAAACATTTTGCAAACGTTGTTTGTCATTCCCTAATAAACATAAAAAGAATCTAATCATTGTTACATTGTTCTAAGGGACTAAAACATGCTGCTTTTGGGGAAAAAAAAGATACGGAGTGATAACACTACATAGCATTTTGTCTTAATATTATTATTATTTTATTACCTCACACCCTGTTGTGTTTGAGTCCTTATTAATATAATTACATATATAGATGTATTAAAATAATTATCAAACAATCATGCTTTATGAAATTAAACTAAACTATAAATGTGAACTTGAATTAATTCAAGATTTTAAAGTATATTTCACATTATTAATAAAATTTCCATATACTGTAATGTAAATTTTTGCATATGCATGCTCAAAGGATACTTGTGAGCATTTGAGCTAATATATTTCTAATATTTTCATTCATTACAATACATTAAATGAATTTCATTTTAATACAATTATTAAAAATATTTTTTTTGCAGCACAGGAAGTGGATTTTGATACTTCCCCTCAGCAAAAATGACTATGCCGGGGTCGGTCTCATCCATTATTCAGAGGGGAGGTGACAGCGAACGGCCTGACCCGTTTTGAAGTCCATATCTCCTGTCATTCCCTATCAGCACTGCAGCATGAGCGTCTCTCCTAGCCTCACGCTATTCTGAGAACACCGAGGATCCACGGTTGACCCGGGGTCGTACTCACAAAGCTTGCGTTCAGCTGCCTCCATCTCTACATCGCTCACAAATACACAGTCTGAAATCACTCTCAGCCCAGGGCCTAGCATCCTTCCAGGATCTGCCGAGGTCAAAGACATGCTTTTCGCATGCTCTCCCAAACCCAAAACCACTGCAAACAGTCAGCGGGATTGGGGAGTGTTTCTAAAGTGCAGCAGCATTGCCGATGAACCGGTGAATCAATATGCATAAGCAATCAGTAGGCCAAAAGCTGAGAGAAAACAGACCGATTATAATGAATAGGTATTAAGCAATTGTGAATAGGAAGGCATACAATCCAAGGTGATTCATGCAAGCAAAATAGGCCGTCACTCGGCTCAATACCCACGGCTCCCTATTAGAGTCAAAGGTCACGCTCCACGCCTCTCCACTCAATTTCCTCATGTGGGATTAGGTAATGAGTCCACAGATGGGAGAGACAGCCCTGCTGGGGACAGCCTTAAATTCTGACACCACCACTAAATTAACCACCTGTTACTAAGGCAGGGGGCCGGAATTTGTGAGGAATACCAGATCACACCTGGCATTGCTTCAGGAATGATAAGCGAGTTACGGAGGTGGAACAACTTTAGTGTCGGTGGTATTTGATTTGGAAATCAGGCTATTTAATTGGTTTATGAAAGAATCCTGTGTCATCGTTATGCTAATCCCAGCAAATTAAATAGTACAGAATTAGGCCCTGATATTCCAAACAGTTCTTCAATATTGATGCACCTGATTCTTATACATGTTCATATTTCAGTAGGAATCTACTTTATTCGAATCTTATTTCACTCACCATATGCATGGGTTAAATGCTGCTAATAAAAATTAAAAAAAATAAATGATAGTTTCTTTGAGAACTAGAGCAGATTCATCTGTGTCACATAGCTCAGGTAGCACAAGGTCATGGCTTGTCTTTAATGTGTCATCATGTAAAGCTCAGTGCATTCCGTCAGGCCACATTAACCTCGGCACGGTGGAGCAGCACCACACGCACACACACATACACACACACACACACACGCACACACCCATGCATAGTAAGTATGTGCCCATTATTCTAGGAGCAAGCATTGTCAAGAGCTTATGTTTTTCATTTGAATATCCATTATTGATTATTAATTGCAACTTGTGGCACTGTCAAATTCTCAATTCTGATTGTCATTGGTTCTTTTTATATAACAACGGCTGCTAGCATTTCTATATTTACTTCATCTGTAATTCTCTTGGTCATGTATGTTGGACACGTTTCAAAAACTAAGTAATAAATGTGTTGCTATTTAACAAAAAAATAAAAAAGATTGCATGAGGAAATTAGATTTCATAACAGTCTGTAATTTTTTCCACTATGAATGTTGTGCACACAAAAACTCCCAAATGCCTGGAATTTTAATTTGTATACTGTAAAAAAAAGAAGGGTGAATATGCGATTGGTTATATCACTTACATGTAAATATTTAGTTTCTCATCAAAATGTGATTTCATTGCTTATAGTAAATTGAATTAAACAAGAATCTAATTGACAAGCTTGGTTTATCTAGAGTGAGCGTGATCAATTTACATAATATTAAAGTGATCCAGTTACATGATAAAAAAAAAAACTCAGGATGATGGTGATGCTGACAGGACAAAATGACTATTATAGTACTATAGTGTTAAAATGAAAAATATTAAACCATGTTTGGCATGATACCGCTGTGGGTACCACATCCCCAGGGTTGTACAGAATTAGATCTTCATTAGAATCAGAGCTTTTGAATATACAAGATTAAATCATGTTGTTTCTGTGCAAAGTGTGTTAACGCAACTCGATTCATTCATGTGCAGCCAATGGACAGATCTGAATTAAGCAAATACAAAGAATTTCTACACTGATCAGCCATTATATTTAAACCACCTGCCTAATATTGTGTAGGTCCCCCTTGTGTCAACAAAGCAGCTCTGACCTGTGACCGCTGTCATTTACATTTATGGCATTTGGCAGATGACCTTATCCAAAGCGACTTACATTTATGTCATTTATACAGCTGAGCGGTTGTATAAGGACCTTTACGGACCTTGCTCAAGGGCCAGGCTGTGCCAGCACCGGGATTTGAACTCACAACCTTATAAAAAGTCTTAACTACTGATCTACCACTACGGTCGTCCTTCCTTGGAGCACTTTTGTCAGGCAGTGCATACCAGGAACACCATACAAGCACTGAGTACCTTGTTATCCAGCCATCACAATTTGTCCCTTGTTAAAGTCACTCAGAGCCTTACATTGTTCACTTGCTGCCCCTTATATCACCCCTTATCAAGTGGCCTTATAATTAGAAAACCAATGTTATTCACTTCACCTATTATTCACCTTCACCTAATGTTTCCCTGATCACTATATATGTTAATGATTTGAATCTGATGACCGCTGATGAAGGGGGCGTGGGTAGAGTTTAGGGCAAAAAAACTTATACAGAAAAAAAAAAACAGAACAGAAAAACCCATTATATCCATTATACCACCATGGGAAAGTCTTCAGAGTAAATGACTTTGCAGATTTCTTTGGGCTCTCTGTAAGATGACAGGCTTTTTTTTTTTTGCTTTATAACATTATATAAATAGAGAAAAAACAAAAGTAGTAAGAAATTATAGCAGTTTACAACTGCTGTAATGTAAGACATTCCACAATATTTAACTATAAATAAATAAACGTAAGGGGCAGCAGGGTGGCTTAGTGATTAGCACTGTTGCCTCACAGCAAGAAGGTCCTGGGTTCAAATCCCAGGTTCGAACAGGCAGGGGCCTTTCTGTGTGGAGTTTGCATGTTCTCCCTGTGCCTGTGTCTGGTGTTCTCCCTGTGCCTGCATGGGTTTACTCTGGTTTTCTCCCACAGCCCAAAAACATGTAGATTAGGTTGATTGGTAATTCTTAATTGCCCATAGGAGTGTGTGTAGCTGTCTGTCTATATGTGGTCTGTCTGGTGACCTGTCCAGGGTGTACCCCTGCCTTTCGCCCAATGTGTGCTGGGATAGGGTCCAGCAAATCCCCGTGACCCTAATTAGGAATAAAGCGGGTAGAGAAAATGGATGGATGGATGGATGGAATAAAAGTAAGACATGCCGTTCATTAGTATACTACAAATGTTATTAGATGGCAAACTGTTGTGGTGTAAGAGGAATTTCCACTGTGTGGAAATACTGTAAAATAATCAACCTCTTTCCTGTATAGTGTATGTACTCTCCACATCACGTCAGCAGCTGATACCCTGTCATGTTATATTTCTTACTTGAAGCATGTTCTCAGCAGTAGTAATAGGAAAAGATTGTAAATGTAAGAAATGTACCATATTTCATGTGGTTCTGGGAGCAAATTCAGTACAGTTTTCCGTGTTTAGATCGACCGAATATCACCTAACATCAGATCAGAAGTTTCTTCATGAAAGAAATTATACCTTTTAATGCAGTAAAATGGAATTCAGAGGGGTTTTTTTTTCAGGTACACTGTATACCCTGCCCTAGTGTGGCATATGGAGCGGCTTATGCTCTACAGATTGTACCACCTTTACTTCAGCATCAGTTCACACAGGCATCACAATGAATATATTTTATATTTCAGAAAAACAGTACTGCAGCTGTAAGGTATTTAGGAAGCCTGGTTTTTGTGAGACTGTTATCCACAATACGTTTTTATGAGCCCTTTATATTTTTAGATGTGGGAAATGTCTGGTTGGGAAATGCAAGTGCGTTTTGTTTTGTTTTTTAACATTGTTTTCAGCATAGCCCGGAGACAGGAGAATTACCTGGCTTATTTTAATTGTTGTGTTTTCTATGAAATCTAAGCCTCTAAGGTGTTCTGGGATGGTAAAACAATTTTTGCTTAAAGTGCTTTATCGCACTTATTAGTACTTAGTTGTTTATTGATGCACTTGTAGCCAATTTACTGTAAAATATCACAAGCTTTAAGTAAAGCCATGATCATGCATACATTTTAGATTAGAATTTTATAAATTTAGAGCCCTCTGTAGACTGTGAAGTGAAATGCAAACTGAGGTGGCATCATATTTGTTAAAACTATTGACTCACATGCTGACTTTCAGAGGAAAAGTGCAAAGCTGGGCATTTAGTAGCTTTGGTTATGGGTAGGAATAATAAAAATAATTCTAAGTGGAAACTAGCATGCTTTCTTTACATGGTAATTCACAGTAATTCCCATCTCTAGCATCCATTTCATCCTGGAAAGGGTCGCCATAGTTACCAGTCAACAGCAGAGTAGCACACAAACACACACAAATGCACACATTCATACTAAACACACACCTATTCGCAGGGGCAATTTAACATCACCGATCCGCCGACCGGCATGTTTTGGGTAGGAGGAAACTGGAGAACCTGGAGGAAACCCGAGCAAATGCAGGAAGAACATGTGACAGCAACCAAAGCTCAGTACTGAACCATGTGTCTACAACCTTACCGCCATCTTAAAAACTTCAGAAGCTGTGAATAAAAGCAGATATTTCTAGTGACCCAAGCCAGGTCAAAGTCGACTTTGTTGCAAAACTCCATAGGTGACAGTAGGGTACTTCACCAGAAGAATGACCCCATATACGCTGAAGCTCATGGAATTCGAGCCGACTACATCCCTGAGGCAAAGCTGAGCCAATTGTGGCTTGAAGAAGCTGATCTTAAAAAAAAATAGCACAGCCAAGAGCAAGGCCTTGGACACAGGGCTCATGAGTTCATTCAAGGTTGCGTGCCTTTGCTCCATGAGGCACCCCGGGGCCATATAAAATAAATATGACCCAGTCCTTCCATCAGGGCTTTTCTACAACGTACGGGTGAACAAATATGGACTCAAGTTATATACGTACGTATGTGACTCAGATACTGATGTTCTCTTTCAAACATACTACATCTTTCACTATGTCTAACTGAAAAATGAAATGGGGGTGTATGAGAATGTTCTATATATGACCTAATTGGCTAGCTATTTTTTATTTTGTTATGCAGTTCATATATGGAATTGTTGAAAATGCCTCACTGGTAAGCTTGATATTCTAAAAGATTTATGTATTTTTTTAAAAAAGTACCACATATAGAGGGAAAATGTGTTGTGTAGTTGCAGTTACTTTTATTCTCTCTCTCTCTCTCTCTCTGTCTCTCTGTCTCTCTCTCATACACTCCTCTTTCAGCATACACCTAGTCACCCTAAAGTGTACCAGTGTAAAAGGTAACCCACATTACAGCATTTTCAGACTGCACCGGATGCATCTTCATTATTTGCCTTTGTCAAGGCTCGCATAGTGCTGTCTCTCCTCCTCTTCCACTTCTTTCTCTCTCTCTCTCTCTCTCTCTCTCTCTCTCTCGCTTTATCTGCTCTCCCTTTTTCTTTCTCTCCTCTGCCCATCCTCTCCTGATTTTCCTTCCCTATGAGGTTCGCAACATCAACAGCAGATGTAGGTTACTGCAGTTTTTCTCACATAACCCTCTTTTTTTTCCTCTCCAAAGACAGGAATATAGTAGAGGTAGGAAATGGCACTGCAGAGTCGCACAGAGGGATTTGCTATTCAAATAAAAGTGACAGTAAGGATGACATGGACTCAATAGATGCATGTCAGAACCTGAGTCAAGAAAAAAAAAAAAGAAATGAAAAAGTGAGCCAGTAGGCTAAAAAGTCATGACTCTTCCTGGAACCTTCAACATGCTTGGTTTAATTACACTCAGTGCAAGCTCACGGCATTTTAGAGAGGAGGAGGAGGAGGCCATTTTGTGCCTCTTAGGGCAGGCTATAATCACTGCTGTTAATTAACAGTCCTTTTGAGATTAGGGAGAGGTAGATCACTAGACACTCAGGCAGCAGCCTGCAGGTCACCTACAAAGCTAGAATACACATAAAGCCAGTTCTTCGCCAGTGTCATGGTGATGAGCTCCTTTGTCGTCAAAAATATTCCAATATTGCTTTGCAACGCCTAGAGAGGTGACAGTGAATGACAGTAAATTCCCCGACAAGGCTTGGTTTCATGCCTTCCTCCTCACCTCTCCTTGATCTCAGGGACTGTCAATCAGCGAGGGTCAGCAGCAGGCGCGGCAGCCGTCACAGCTTATGCTAATGCTGTTCCAGATCTTATGCATGACATTTAGCCACGCTATTTACAGCTGCTCAGATCCTGCAGCGAACCACTAACTGCCGAAGTAGGATATTAGGTGTGTGTGTGTGTGTGTGTGTGTCATGCACAAAGATAATGAGGCGTAGTGGAACGTTTTCTGTTTAATTGCATGTGTGCCAGACTGAGGAAAAGTGCTATGGTTTGAAACAAAGAAAGACCAAATGGTAGGGTTTGTCTTTTAAAAACATGTTTGTGTTAGATTTTAAAAATGTATAGTGAATTAAATTTACATAATTTTCACTTATCTCAAGTGCAGTCCTTCACCCAAAGTAGTTTTGCACTGAAGCTAGCTGGATAATTCAAAATTAGATTTATGAATATGTAAGTAATGTAAAGGTAAAATACATTTAACAATAAAAAAAAATACTGATACATCATCTGATGTGCATGTTTCAGATAAATAACTTAAATCATTAATTAAAAAAAAAACCCTCCAAAACTACTGCATTAGCAAAACAGCTTGGTTTGTTTAAACTGTTTACTTTAACTACACTTCACTTTGAAACGTTATCATAAAAATACTTCAAGAATCTTTCTGCAGTAGTGTGTAAATCCATTTAACACCTCAAGCTTGAAACATTTTTTCCATGCTTGAGTTCTCCATTATAGGTTCTATAATAAAAATATAGACAACATTCACTCAACCTAAACACATTCATCCATGGTCAACAGGAAATTGAATTTCAGGAAGAAGAGAAGTAAATAATGAACAGAGAAAACATGCACAAATGTTGATTTAGCCCTGCTAAAATTCCCCCTAGCTCTATTCAAGTGGATGAATGTGTGTGTCCATGGTGCCCTGTGATGGATTGGTGTCCCATCCTGGGTGGGTTCCTGGCTCACACCTGTGTTCCTGGCTCTGATTTCACCATGACCCTGACCAGTTATTAAAAATGAATGAATAAATAATATTGAGCCACATATGGCTTGGAAATATTTTGCCAAGCCTTTTCTCTAAATCTGGCTCCTAGCTGAAGTGCTGCTTCTGACTCGTCTCTCCCGAGCTTACCTGCGTCAGTGCCCAGCAGGCCTCTCTTTTTAATGATCCACTCTTAATCCTCTGTTACACTCACCGTTCCTTTCATTAGTCCAGAGCAGCTTAGGACAAATAGCTGCCAGTCCACTGCACTTGGGAAAGCTTTTTTCACATCTCCTCTTAGGCCTCCACGCTGGTCCACCTGCACGCCATTCTTACCCAAAGTAACCTTCTCAGTTGAACCCTTCACCAGCATCAGCTTCATTTAATTACTCTCTCATTACTTTCCAGTGTCCAGGCACTCCACTGAGCAGCGTGCCAGTGGATTCCACTCAATTGCCTGGGTTAATGGAGAGGACAGGGCAAAGCGGTGAGCACTCTCAGAGGTAGTGCTCCTGAATACCTGTGACATCTCGGATGTGATGCCTCCGGTCAGGCACGCACACACACTCCACTAAAGCATATCCTGTTCGTGCTCGGGTACACATAGGCGAGCACTGCCGCCGCCGCTGCACTCTGTCTGCCGTGTTTGCTGACCTCCACCTGGGCTGATAATGCACCTGAATTGAGTGGAAGGCTTGAATCCGACGTGGGGTCTCACAGCCATCGCCTGCCTTTGTATCCAGCATAATGTTTTCAATTTGTGCAGAGGAAGGATATAAACAAACGTGCAAACTCGGTCCCAGTGTGAAAGCGGCAAAGTGAACAGCAGGGAAAGGAAGACAAGGATGAGGCTGGGCGTGAAAGGGCAGAAAAATCAGAATGAAATGTAGAGATTAGGATGTAGGCTAAAGTAGTGAAGTGGTTCAGCCAGATAAGAGAGGTGGGGAAAGAGAGAGACAGGAGGAGAGAGAGTAGACAGGGTGTGTGCGAGGAGATCCAATCTCAAGTGCTGTCGCTCAGAGGCCATGTGTTTATCGCCCTATGCCCGCTGTTCACCGGTCCTCGCGTGGGCATTACACATGCAGAGCACTGCGTGGCATGTCAGACGCATTGATCGTGTGCCAGAGCCTGGGTTAGAGGCAGACGGAGCATCCTGAACTCTTTCCATCGTCTTCAAAGCAGCTCTGCGACCATCAAAAGCAAAGCATCGTGAGTGATTATGCGCTTTAATGATTACGACTTTGTTCTTTCCCATTTATGCTAATTCTGTACAGTGCTGAGGTTTGGCACCTTTGGGACTAGATTACCACTTGACCCAAATAATCATACACACCTCAGGATTTGGGGTTTGTTTGAAGATGGGGTCATGACAATGTCAAGATCTGCTGGAATGTGGATTGAGTGGAGCTTTATGAGTCACTTCTGACGTGAATAGATTATAGATAGAATAGATTTTTTGTTTTAAAAAAGAGGTTAAATCTAGAACCATAATTGATTTTCCAAAAAAATGCTCTCCTCTTTTCTAAGAGAGTCGATATACGCTTGCCGATATACACTGAACACCCGTACAAGCGTACATTCATACAATTAACCAATCGGCCAATCAATGGAAAGCATTCAATAATGTAGATACAGCTCAAGAGCTTTGCAGCTTCACATCAAAAATCAGAATAAGGTAAAATGTTATCTGGTATGAGCTGATAGCAAGGTTACTGTGTAAGTAAATTAAGCACTCTTTACAATTTTAGTAAGCAGAAAAGCATCTCAGATAACACAACATTGTAAAACCTTGAAATGGATGAGCTTCAACAGCAGAAGACAGTGTTCGGTTTCACTCCTGTCAGTGTTTCACCGTGGGCAGAGGATCACCCAAACTGGAAAGTTGAAGATAGGAAAAAAGATCATGTGTTACCTAAAGCTCTCGACCTGTGTATGCATGATTGTCTCAATTGCAAGAATCAACAGATGTTCCTAATAAAGGCTGGTTAAAGTGTTGTTAAACTTTTTGATCAATTTCATATAATCTGATTCCATCTTATTAAGTTGAATTTGAACCCCACTGACTCTCCTCTTCAGGACCATGTCTCCCTGCTACTGTGAAACCTGATACAGGGACTAACAATAATGCCAAGTTCAATCCAGTGTGTTACACAACACCAAGGCATGGGAGCGGGTCGTTTCCACACACGGTGCCATCTTCACCTGAGTTCACCTGAAGAGAAACCCATACCACCCTTTGTGCGGCAAAGATGGCTATCCTATGCCATGGAATATAGGTTTTATCCTGCAACAAATGCACCTCTCAGCCTAAGTAGGGTCTCAGGTTTCTTGTCAAGTTCTGAAGATCACATGAGCCAAAATTCTACTTCGACCTGTGAAGATTGAATTTGGGTCTGGTTGTTTTTGAGCCAAGGCAGACAGAGAGTCGCCATATGAACTTACTTCTCTGATCTTGCCTGAAGCCATCAAAACACGAAAAACACAAAGCACCAACCGAAAACACAAAGACAATTCAGAGCTTGTCAGTGGAATTCTTACCTCTGATTGGATGAGACATCTATCACTCTATACAGGTAGTATAGAGTGATAGATAGAAGTAGTAAATTGTGTATTTCTTGTATGTGTGGCGTTCTCCCTTCACTTTAAACCATTTGTTTCTGATAATGCAACTTTCTATCTTTTAAAGAAAATAACAAACATATATATTTATCTTTATAAGAAAATGGACTTCATTCAGCGCTGCTGTGAGGAAGGACATTCATATAGCGTGATTTTGGATGTACTGATAGGCGTAAAGATTAGTTTGCGATCTATAATTACACACCTGAAGAACACAGGAATGTTCAGAAGACTAAACTATTCCAGATTATAGGATGTAAGGAGCGCTATCAGAGCAGAGCTGCGTTCATACACACACCAATCCACTTTCTACTGCTGCAGCTACTGCTGGACTTCCTGTATATCCTGAGTGACCGATGTCTCGTCCAATCAGAAGTAAGAATTCAATTCGCAAACTAGACCTACCTTTTCCGGTTTGTCTAAATTGTCCTTGTGTTTTCTGATTTGTTATTTTGTTTTGCACTTCTCGGCCACCGTAGTTTCAGTTAGTTAGAGTTAACTTTAGCAATGGCTTTCATGACATCACTTTCGAGTTCATTCAGACTACCTGAAACAAGCCCTAGAAGTAGAAACACTAGAAAGACACAAAATTCAGCTCATAATAATTCATGAGTGCATTTGCAGTCTTTTTTTTTTTCCTTAGAATTTAGCTCTCCATAAGCACTTATATCCAGGGTGATCATTCAAATCACTGGCACAAAGATAACCCATTTAGATGAGACCTGAGTGGAGTCATTGTCCTTTTCTCTTTGTAATTGAAAACAAAATATAGCTACTTGATTTGTTATATAGAACCAGCCATTCAAAACATTTAGCACATTATACAGATGGTGTTTACATGCCTATCCAGGAGCAAAGTCGCTAATTCTGTGTCCTCTTCACCAGTAATAAATGACACCATCTTGGAATAGTGCTATCTATTTTGGTTTTTAATTTGTTTCTTGTTGCTGTGTTTAGGTTTTGTTTTGTTTTTTTTGCTCCCAGGAACATTATCCGGCTGTGCTGCCCGCTTGCTGATTTCAGTGGTGGAGTGGATTGAATCAGGGTTGGACAGCATCTATATAATGAGAGAAAACAGTTCTTGTAAACATAAACAAGCGTTCCGGACCACAGCACAGTTTTTCAAATGGCTCTCATAATATACTGCTCTGAGGCCATGACTTCAACCATTACTTTTTATCATGTTCTACATATTTTTTCAGGTTATTTGTACAAGAACGAAAATGATCAAAAACCCTATAGGACCTTTAACGGCATGCCTGCGTCCTAATTATAATTTGAAAGTGTACCGCATCAGTGGTGTTTACCCAGCGATATCTGTGGATGAGCAGCTGCAGCCGTATATACATCGAGGCATACGTTCAAATACATTAAGTTATGCCCACTCAGCATTCCTGTGTTCAACCGCACACACACACACACACACACACACACACACATGCACACGCAACACACACACACACACACACACACACACACACAGTATGTGAGTCTCCACACCTCTTCCTCCTCTATAAACACATATCAGCACATTAGTGCTGTCCCAAAAAGTCCCTCTAGGGCAACCGCACTTAATTTGTAATTCTTAATTCACTCCCTCCGCTACTAAGGATATGTTGCTGAAGTATGATAGTGATGGTGGTGAGCATTGCAGGACTTTTTTTGTTGCTGCCCGTCGTCCCGCCAAGGCCCTCGGGGCTATCAGCAACTGCAGCACTTCCTAGAGCTTCACCACCTTCACATCACACATTAGTAAAATGGACCATAGAGCTCATCTGTAATTACCGAGTTGATTATTCAAATGAAACGCTGTAGATGGTCCCCTCAAGCATACTGATACCAAAACACACATTTGCTCTGAAAAGAAGAATAGTCTGCTCCCTAACACGCAGACTTTCACAAGGTTAATTGTAACGGAGTAATTCCATATCAGGGAACTATCAGCAGCTCTCTGGAGACACACGTCGTCCCAGAGATCTCCTGAGGCTTTGCTTAGCCCATTATTGTTTTTTTTTTCTATCCTTCCTAAATGGAAAACATTATCAATATTGTACCTCACAAGTTGCACTGTTGATGAGGGAGGATGAATAATTCAATTGCTCAAAGAAGCTTATGAAAACAGCCTGCGTGAAAGGGGAAAATAAATGAAAGGCATGCGACATACAAGAGCAGAGAGTTAGGAGTATAAAAGCAAAGCTTGGAGTCACATAGAAACCTATGGTTATGTGAGCAGCAGGGAGCCATGCGCTCCCACCGTGCCCAGGCTTTCACCCTGCTATTAAAGCTTTGTCAGAAATCACAGCCGGTGCAGAGAGGTAGCTAGACATAATCGAAGCTTCAGAGCACAACCTGCAACCTGCAAGATTAGCTACTCATCAGAGGCCAATTCAATAAACGGAAATCATTATCTAATAATACTGGTTGTCTAAAAGCAGCAGGGGAATGAGATTGACTATAGCACTTACAAAAAAGACACACATGAAGGATCCTGCCTTTAACGACAGATACGTCACGTTATGCAGAAAAACACGCGTCATCCGAAGATGAGCAAAACAATGACATCTTTAATACAGAAACAAACCTTTAATGTTAACACTTGTAAATTCAGTTGAAGCAATTCACATATACGTCATGATCACACAGATGTATGTGCAGGGACATGGAGGAGATACAAATCCAGCTGTGTCAACAGTGCCCCCTACTGGCGGTCAGTGCACAGGATCAGACAAGAAATATCAAGCTGAGGGCCATTGTACGTGGAGGAAATGTCATTCATGTGACCTTGTGGCTGTAAATTCACATACTTTAATGAAATAAAATGTCGCTTTGTCGATTTATTCAGAGTTACAATATCAGATGAAGGGGGGGAAACAGAGCATCCTGCAACATTATAGTTTCAAGGAAAAAAACTTTCAAAAGCAACTATTTAGAGACTGTTTTTTTTTAAGCTCACAATTCAGAAATCATTCCAATGCAGTAAAATATAAAAACATTACAGTATTTTTTAAAATACTTGCACACTCACTGGCCACTTTGATAGGAACACTTGTACACATACTCATTCATGCATTTATGCAATCAGCCGATTAGCTGGCATCGTTGCAATGCATAAAATCATGCAGATACAGGTCAAAGAGCTTCAGTTAATAGTCACGTCTAATATCAGAATAGGAAAATGATGTGATTCAGTGACTTTGATCATGTCATAGCTGGGATTTCAGAAATGTAAGATTTTCATGCACAGTAGTTTGTAGAGTTTGCAGAGAATTGAAGCACACACAAAAAAATCTTAAGAGCAGCAATTATTGTCAAATGAGAACGAATAGACTGGGTCATGCTAAAAGGAAGTGCTGAAAGTAACTGAAATAGCCACTCTGTACAGCTGTGGTGAGCAGAAAAGCATCTCACAGTCCAAACCTTGAGGAAACAATAGAAGCCTGCATCCGGTTCCACTCCTATCAGCCAAGGACTGGAATCTGAGGATACAGTGAGCACTGAAACTGGACAGTTGAAGATCTTAAAGTGGCCAGTGAGAGGGAAATGAGTGGCAATATTCACCATGGGAAGTGTGGACCATGTCATAACTTCAAACACGCACAGTTTCAGGGCGTGGAGACGATCGAAGACTGAGTTATATGATGGACTCTACAGCTTTACAGACACAGTCAGTTCCTGTGGAAATGAAAGAGCCTAATCTTTAAAGGATTTTTTCATGGGAAAAAAAATATATATATACACACAATTTTCCTCTTACTCCAAATGTATTCCACCAAGAAGATGGTTTCTTTAGTCTTGCGGAAAAGGAAAGTTATCTCACTCCGAATCTTTTCATTTAATACATGACAAAATTGAACAAAAAAAGGAAAGACTTCTGTGACTTTCTGTTAACTGCATTAACCTTGTAGATCCAGTGAAAAAGTGAAGGAGTGAACATTAAACATTAAACGACTTGGCTGATAGATTCTGTTTGGTGTAAATGAAAGCACTCACTTCAAAACATAATATAAATTAAACTAATAGAAAATTATAAAGATTATTAAACCTATTTCTAGACATCTTTTTTTTTAAACTAATAAAACTAATGTCTAGCTTCACATTCACATTACATTTTGCCAGTCTTTTTCTTTTAGCATATCTAATTTTTCTAAATTTATCTAATTTTAAGCATTTATTAAATAAATATACACCGATCAGACATAACATTATGACCACCTGCCTAATATTGTGTTGGTCCCTGACCTGTCGAGGCATGGACTACACTAGATCCCTGAAGGTGTGCTGTGGGATCTGGCACCAAGATGTTAGCAGTAGATCCTTCAAGTCTTGTAAGTTGCGAAGTGCGGCCTCCATGGATCGGAGCACATCACACGGATGCTGGATTGGATTGAGATCTGGGGAATTTGGAGGCCAAGTCAACACCTCAAACTGGTTGTTGTGGTCATCAAACCATTCCTGAACCATTTCTGCTTTGTGGCACGGTGCATTATCCTGCTGAAAGAGGCCACAGCCATCATGGAATACCGTTTCCATGAAAGGGTGTAGATGGTCTGCAACAAAGCTTAGGTAGGTGGTACGTGTCAAAGTAACATCCACATGGATGGCAGGACCCAAGGTTTCCCAGCAGAACATTGCCCAATGCATGACACTGCCTCCACTGGCTCGCCTTCTTCAGATAGTGCATCCTGGTGCCATGTGTTCCCCAGGTAAGAGATGCAGATGCACCCGGCCATCCACGTGATGTATTGGCACCCTGACTGGTCTGCGGCTATCAGAACCAGCATTAACTTCTTCAGGAATTTGAGCAACAGTATCTCGTCTGTTGGATTGGATCACATGGTCCAGCCTTCTCTCCCCACGTGCATCAATGAGCCTCAGCCGCCCATGACCCTGTCGCAGGTTCACCACTGTTCCTTCCTTGGACCACTTTTGATAGATACTGACCACTGCAGACCGGGAACACCCCACAAGAGCTGCAGTTTTGGAGATGCTCTGATCCAGTGGTCTAGCCATCACAATTTGGTCCTTTTGGTCAAACTTGCTCAAATCCTTACGCTTGTCCATTTTTCCTGCTTCTAACATCAACTTTGAGGACAAAATGTTGACTTGCTGCCTAATATATCCCACCCACTAACAGGTGCCATGATGAGGAGATCATCAGTCTTATTCACTTCACCTCTTACTGCTCATGATGTTACACCTGACCCGTGTATAAATATACTTCACTCTTTAAACCTCTTAGTCACATCAAGCAGAACTCACTAAGTAATAGTGAATTTATGTGACTACAGTAAAGAAACATAAATATTGATTTTTTTTTTCTCCTAACACCAGACTGAACTCAGGGAACTATCTTTTCTTACCTTCTCAAAGATAATCATCAAACACCTCCTGGTCTACATTCTCCGGAGTCTCTTCTGTGATGACTGAGAAGAGAGAGATGATGTCTGAGAGAACAGTGTGTGCAGTGCTGAAGTATATTATCACTGGAGCAGGTGTACAGCGTGCATTATTAATGCTAGGTAAAAATTCACGAGCGGTGCCTTTGCTACAAATACTGCGTATTAGCATGTGTGTGTGTGTGTGGAGCAGAATATCTGAGGCATTTTGATCTGGAGGGAACAATTATCAGGTCCCCATCAGGAAATATTTAGTTCTGACCTGTGTGTGTGTGTGTGTGTGGTTTACCTATACACTCAGGTTTGGAGTTTTGTCTAGTTAAGAAGGCAAGCTGAAAGAACTTCTAGTGTGTGTGTGTGTGTGTGTGTGTGTGTGTGTGTGTGGTTTACCTACACACTCAGGTTTAGAGTTTTGTCTAGTTAAGAAGGCAAACTGAAAAAGCTTTTAGTGTGTGTGTGTGTGTGTGTGTGTGGAGAGGAAAATGTGAGACTTTTGATCTGGAGGGAACAATCAGCTGGTTCCCAAGAGGAAAGAATTTGTTCTGACGTGTGTGTGTGTGTGTGTGTGTGGTTTACCTGCACACTCAGGTTTGGAGTTTTATTTAGTAGAAGAAAGCAAGTTGAACGAGCTTTTAGTGTGTGTGTGTGTGTGTGTGTGTGTGTGTGTGTGTGTGTGGTTTACCTGCACACTCAGGTTTGGAGTTTTATTTAGTAGAAGAAAGCAAGTTGAACAAGCTTTTAGTGTGTGTGTGTGTGTGTGTGGTTTACCTGCACACTCAGGTTTGGAGTTTTATTTAGTAGAAGAAAGCAAGCTGAACAAGCTTCTAGTGTGTGTGTGTGTGTGTGTGTGAGTGTGTGTGTGGTTCACCTGCACACTTTGGTTTGGAGTTTTGTCTAGTAGAAGAAAGCAAGTTGAACGAGCTTTTAGTGTGTGTGTGTGTGTGTGTGTGTGTGAGTGTGTGTGTGGTTTACCTGCACACTTTGGTTTGGAGTTTTGTCTAGTAGAAGGAGGCAAGCTGAAAGAACGGGTAATGCGTGGAGCGGTGCTGTCAAAGCTGATGCTCTTCGTCCGTTTTCGACACTCAACAGCCAAACGAGGACAGCAGTCTTTATGACAGCTAACACCACACACTAACAGAGTGACAACGTCAGGCCTTTTTTTCATTTTCTATTAACCGATTTAAATGGTTTATTTTCATCAACACCAGTCGTACCTTTGCATTTGTACCTTTGCTTGTAAAATCCCCACATCTAAAGAAACAACAACGTTAGGTCATGCGTGAGTGATGAAGGAACACATTCAGATCTATACAGTTTAATAATAAAATGGCAAAAAGTCATGAGGGTGCACACTGAGGTTAATGGTGGCTGTTGAACAGGAAGTGAGAGAGCAGGAAGTGGTAAATATCCACACCCTACTGCACCTCGTGACTTCAACGACCCTGAACAACAACAAAATCACACTCCCTAAAAACAGGACATGGGAATCCTTAATATGTCTGAAGAAGAATTGAAATGAGATTATGTTACACCTTTTGGTTGGTTTGTTTTTGAGTTTGGCACAGGAGCTAGAAAATAATGAAAGCCTCTAAACCTCCAAGTCTGAATATTTTTTAATGATTACATGCACAAATCATTATAGTCATCATATAGTTTTTTGGTTAAAGCTATAAAAAATTAAGCCATGCAATCTCATTTTTTAGTGAATTATATTGAACAAAATACAGTAGGTCTTCTATTTAAGCTAATTTATTTTCAAAGTGTAACCAAATCTCTGGTACAATATGGCTTTAAATACTCTCAGAAGGCAGAGTGATATGTATTTGAATAAAGAAAATAAAACCCTGATTCTGCTCTCTAACGTTACAGCATTCAGCTGCTGCAAGTTATGATTAGTATTGAGGCATGACGGCAAATCACGCTGCAGGGCTTATAGTAGGGCGGGACAATATAAATAAAAAACATCACCTTAATCAAGATTAGCACAGGCATCCATTACACTTACGTCATCGAATAACCTCATAACAGATATCTGAGACCTGACCCAGATTCGATACAGCAGGTGTGCTAACCAAAGCGTTAAAAACATTAACCAGGGTTGTCAGCTTTCAGTAAAATTCCACAGATGCGTTTATGGTGTAGACAGCCACTCTATAGCTCATATAAGCCATATAAGACATGACCGCAGACACAGTGTATATCGTTACACTGGAAAAATTCACTAAATCTAATCCCAATTATATGGTAAAACAAAAAATTACAGGATCTTGAAAGATGTGAAGTTTGCAAAATCCAGTTTTGCTTAAAAACACGAACATGGCAACCCTGTTATTACGCCATCTGTCCAAGCATGGGGGAGTGTGATTGCTGCCCCAGTCGTCTTCTACTAATGCTTGCTGCAGTTCACAATTTTGTTCAATAATTAATGTACGCTGCAAATTGAGGCAGTAAGCATGCTACCACACAACCATGCATCTTGCTTCAACAATAATCCAAAATGATTTACCTTAAAACATTGCTGTATGTGATTTGTGGCAGATATTTATTGAAAATATTTTGTTTAGAGAGACTTCAACTACTTGTAAGCAACATTAGCTTCACTAAGCAAAACCTGCCTTACCGACTGATTTGATGTACATCTTTATTCATTTTATTCTAACTCTTGTATCTTACTTAAAAGATCACATTGAAAAATGTGTGTGAATACTCACAATGCCTGAGCACTGCTGGCAGACTGTGGGCTTGAAGCAGTTCATGGCAGTGAATGTGTGCACAAAACCCATCTTACAGTTCACCATAGAGTTAGCCTTGGCGAAATACTCAATCATCTCCTCTCGGCTAATTCTGCTATCCCTTTGGATGAAAGACAGGAAATTGGAGCTATCATGTCTAGTACATATATCAAAATCTGGAGAAGAAAAAAATCCCCATAGAAATCATATCTGACTCGACTCACTGCTTGTGTTCACGGTCATCAAACTTGCTGAGGTACGGAAAGTTGCTCCTGATGCTTTCAAACTCCTCTTGAGTGATGTAGCCATCGCCATCCGTGTCAAAGGTTTTAAATACAGACTGGAAAATAAATCAGAAGCTCAGGATGTGATGGCTGATTTGAAAAGAATTCCACAAATGAAACACAATATATACTCATGGGTGAATAACCTGCCTCCACCATCTTCTCTATATGTTTGTTGATGATCACTGGATCAGCCTTGGGTTTGACCGAAGACGCCCACTGCTCTATTAAAGGAGATTCTGGCTTCGAGTTGGATGCCTAACAAGCCAAAATAAATGGAGAAGTCAGTATGGCAAAATATAGCATGGCACTGATGGATTTGTACAAATGACTCCTGTCTAAGGACTAAAAAGAATAATTACAGGGTAGTAGTCCATTTTCCCAGCTGCAAGCCCAAGTAAGTGGGTTATGCAATCAAAATCAGTACATTAATCTGTCAAAACCATGTTGTAAATGGTAGTAATTTGGGCAAGTTTCTGTCACAAGGTTCTGATAGGTGCTTTATGGAGAAGTGATACCAGTGGAAGGGACTCACCGATAATTTCAGGCTGCGTGGTTCTCTCTGCAGTGAAAGCTGATAGATCTCTTCCTCTGTGTGGTACTGGTCCAGAGACACCTAAACTCATTGAAAGAGAAAAGTTTCAACCATAACAGACAACCAAACTCAACTCAATAAACAAATCTGATATTTAGTTAATGAGGCAAAACTTTGAGCATTGGAAAAGGAAGGCAAGGTTTTTTTAAAATCATTTTTTCAGCCTTATTTCTGCATTTTTCATTCTTCCAGTCTTCATAATATAACTTGGTTCTGTACATCAGAGACAGTCTGTCTGTACTAACACGTTGCCTTTGTTTGCAGAAATGTATTTCATTTTAACTGTCTGTTTTAAAACAAGAATTGGAGGTAGTGGAGCATTATTAATCTAGCTTGTGATTCCTGCCCCAGTCAGGCCTCTGTTAGCAATTGTCACAAATCCCCAAGATAGCAGCTAAGTTGATGATCCTTGTCTGTAAGACCACGCTTGCCCACACCCTTTAGCCCTGTACTCACAATGAGCAGGTTGAGGAGATCTGGGCTAGCATCGATTTCAGGCGGCGTCGCCTGGATCAGTGCCAGCTCCTGCAGGATGGTGTAGAGTTGCTGTGTTTTGGTGAGGTTGACCTGGGTTTTCTCCGGGTCAGCCCAGTCAGGAAGGGCCACATGAACAGCAATCAAGTCTTTCAGGTGGACACCCAGGATGGGAAAACGGAAGCCGGTGCACTCTGAAAAGCGCTGTCGATAACGGCTGTAATTTGCACTGGATGTGATCAACTCCACAAGGCCCTCAAATACCTGATAAAACAATAGAAACTGTCAGAGAAGTGGCAGTGTTAAATAGTCAGTGTGACAAAAGACTCAAAAAGTGGGAAGATACATGGGGATATCCTGATTGGCCATGCAGTCAGTAATACTATATTTGTTGTCCTGATAAAAGGGCCATTTCCTACTGGAAGATACTACAAAATTGGCCTCCAACATGGGTACTCATACATTTGCCATCACTTTCTTATGGGAGATACAGACACATTGGGAAAATCAATACTTTAATGGTTTTCATTTGGATTTGAATACAGGCTTTATGAGCTTTGTAAATAGGTCTTTACCTTTTGAGTATCACTACTAATCAGAGCCTGAGTGTCTTTCAGTCTGGAAATTGAGCTGTTACTCAGACCCCCTACCACTGCCATTAGAGTGTTAAAGTTCTGCAGCTCCAGCAACCTCTGAAAACATGTAAACACACATTATTAATAACCCTGCATTCTTAAAAGTTGCCTTGCTAAGCCACAAATCTTGTTCTAACCTGGGCCACTTTAATGAAGTCACCAATGACAGTAGCTCTCTGCTGGGCCGTAGGTTTACTGAGCACCATCATTTGGATCCACTGTGACACCCTGTTGAAGAGAGTGATGAAGCGCTCCAGGATGGGGTTATCTACAGTGCAGCCCTGCATCACAAAGCTGTGGTAGTCCTGGAACTGGAGACATTCAGACATTTCATTTCTTTAGTGCTTTATTGTCACAAAGAAGATTCTAGAGAAATCCAGATGTAGATCCCTAATGAGCAAGCCAGAGGTGACAGTGGAAATGAAAAATTGCTTGAATTAAACATTGAGAGGAACCAGATGCATAGGAACCTGTCCTCTTCTTGGTGACAGAAAGTGTGAGCATAAATTACTATTCTTCTACTAGAAAGTCTAGAAAGTATTTGAATTTAGGTGGTTAAAGTCTGCCCTACTATCATTGTACAGTTAGCCAGCTAGCAAGCATGTGATTGTCTAGCTAGCATGATGACTAGTTGACATGGATTCTAAACCACATGAGTTGATTGGATTGGCAGTGGATTCAAATTGACTACAGTTATGGAAATGGTATGGTCCACTGTAGGGGTAATTTATATCTATGTTTCTGAAATATTTTTGTGATTATTATTTTAGTGTGTGTAATTTTCAGAGCCTCCTATTTCATTTATTATTTATTTTGACAGTGTTGAAGGGGTTTCTTGTAAGGGTCATAGTCACTTTCAGACAGACAGGTCATGTTTGTGCCTCACCAGGATCTTGCAGAAGGATTTGTACTCCATGTAGGTCAGGTGCTCGGCCAGGGTCGAGGAGTCCAAATGGTCAAACAGCAGAGAGGTTTTACTTTTCTTCTGAATGCTCGAGGTCACCTGCCGCTTCCACTCGTATGATGGGCTGAAGAGAGCAATGCATTAGCAAACTCATATGGTCAGACATGTGGTTATCACAGGGTGCTAACTATTATATAATTAACCAAAACAAGCAAACTAAAAAAAAACTGACATATGCTGCTGCATTAATTGGTTCATTGGTTCTAGTATAGCAATGGCTCTTAGTCATACATGAGGCAGTTTCAGGGTGTCTATCATTTTTAATTTTGTTCCAGCAGAACAGAAATCACATGCCACCATGATCAAAGATGAGTTTGGATAGTTATTAGCTTGTATGATGGGTTGCTTCAATTAAATGGGTTTAATTCAAACATTAACTGAAAAACAATTAGAGCTATAAATAATGATAACTTGGACCAGATTTGATGGTGGAAAGTTCTTGAATGAAATAGCTTTTTTTCAGGAGCACTTTGGCACAGCCATTCCACCTAACATAAGAAAACAGTTCATGTAACAGCCCTGTGCTCAGGTTATTGCATGTGTGGAGCTTCACATGTTCTTCTGGCTACACTAAATTGTCCCTAGATGTGAATGTGTGCATATTTTGGTATATAATGGAATTATTCTGCCTTGTATTCAGCGTTCCCAGGATAGGCTCAGGGTCTACCTCAACCCTGACCAGGATAAAGGCAGGTTATGAAGATAACTGAATGAATGCAGCAGTTAATTAGATCTTAAAACACAGGGAAGTGTGGATAAATGATGCGATCATCAAATTTGGATGCATCGTCCTGTGCATACATCAAAAAAAAAAGAAATGAAGAGGATGTGCAGTCTGACTCACACACTGTCTATATCTATGAGTAGACTTCGCCTCACATCACCGTTCTGCACAAGCAACTCTTTTAGACAGCGGATCTGCTCTGCCAGCTCTGGGTTCAGGTCAAACTCAGCTGGGAACTCGCTCATCCAGTACCTGAGAGGAGGCAAGACAGGGAGGAAGATGGGAAGAACGAGGGTGAGAGAGTGTGGAGCTTAGCAAGGCATGAAATAGGTCTCCATGCTACATGAAAACAATGAGTGCTCTGGGCGGTCTCGCCACAGCCATTTTCTCTGAGCTGCAATGCTTTAAGGGTGCATCAAACTGAACAAGCTTTATTTACAGGTCAGCAAACAAATCTGATTCCTGATGTGATTCCCGAACTTACTTGACAAGATGACAAATCTGAGAGCAGCAACCAGCAGAGCAATTCTGAGACCTGTTATGCTGTTACGGTAAATCTCCATTTTGTCAGTGTAATTCAATACAAGAAAGGTGTGAAAAATGAACATGTGACAGCACCGAGCATTTCTCACGGTGACAGCGGCGGCACATGACAAACTGCGCTCAGTGCAAAAAAACTTGACATCCAAGAGAGGTAAATTATGCCTTCCAGTCAGTTATGATGTTAGGAGGATGAAGTATGGGGTGCGGACTGAACAGTAAGTACAGCTGCACGGGATACCTGTTAATCATCATCATATCATCGGCCGTTGCTATATTGATATTGGAGATACCTGTAAATGATACCTTCAATTTTAGCTATATTTTTACATCTATTTTTTCCTTGTGAGTGTTTTTGTAATCACTGGGGTGATTAAAACAACAACGATGTCAAAAAAAGAGATGTAGGTGGCAGAATTTGTATCGTTCCACAACTCGGTTGAATTCTTGACTCTGATTGGACAGAGGGTGTCGATTTATTTTCTTTAAAGCAGTAGTATTGTCTGCAAAGTTTATGCTAATACACTAGATCTAACCCATTATCATTTCTACAGCAATCATTCACAGGAACTTGCGTGGCAGACGCTCCACATGATCGAAGCTTAAAAAAACAACTTAAGAAAACTTAAGAAAGAAAAAGTTTGAATTGCTGATACGGTGCGGAAGCTTTGTTTATTTTTAATGAAAAAATCTCCAGAGATAAAGCTGTAAATGTAGTGACAAGCTGTGAATTGTTGTCTCTAGCATCAAGAGATAGGGGGAAAAAAGAAAGACTGGTGTGAGAACGATGGATTTAACGTAACTGATAACACGAATGACATTACATTTAATCGTAAATGGATTAAATGTGTGCCATGTCATTCAGTGATTAATAAAAATTATGGAATTATTGCCAATTGCTGAAAATAACCAACTTCAGTGCGGTTAAAGTTAGTGTGCTTTGCATGAAGAAACATTTTTTTTTGCAGCTGTGATTAAAATATCTACCCAGAGGAAAACCCCTGGCTTCCCCAGTAACAAAAACAAATGAAGCAGAGCATCCAACCATCCAACCAGAACAAGAGGTTCTCCTACTTATATGTCAGAAAGCACCTGCTCTTTCACTATAGCATTTAAGCAGCTGTCATAAATATGTGTTTTGGAGGCATGGTTTTGGACAGAACATTGAATAGAAATACTGTTTCAAAATCTCCAAACAGAATCAAATCAGAATTGAAACGTGACATCATTTATCTGTAAATTGCTCATGATATAAATGTATTGTCATCACATTGTGTGGTGGTCTCATCACAGCGGGCTATTTTGGTCCGCAGAAGAAAAGGATACTTGTGAAGGAGTTTCTTGGCAAAGTCTGAGGAGGAAATGTACCAAGGATGCATCATGAGGAACATCCGCACCGAAGAGGCGTCCTTAAGCGTTCCTTCATCATCTGTGGGAGAAAGAGAATGAGCTTCGAGTGAGACTTGGATGCATGATTAAACTGCCTGCCCTCATATCTGTTCCTCAATTAATGAGGAAGACAAAACAGAACATTGTCTGTTAAGGTAAAGAGAAGTTTATTCACACTGACACAGAAAGCGAGGGAATCCCTCTAATCAGGACAGAGAAATGTCCAGCCTGCATATGAGCTGCTTGATCAGTGAGCTTACACAAGAGCGAGTGGGACTACTGACCGAAAGCTTTGATGCAGGCTTCCACCAGTTCTTCCACGCTGGCTGACTGATCCGATAAAACGCTCTCCATCTTCTGTTGCTTCTCTCTCTCTCAGTCTCTCTCTCTCTCTCTCTCCCTCTGTTCCTGTTTTCCTCCTCGATTTTCCACGCCTCTCTTTGATCCGTCTTTGTCACTCTGCAAATACTGTATGGCAGAAGCGTGTGAAGCAATGCAAACATTCGAGAATAAAAAGGGAGCTCAGAACTATTTATATGGATATGAGCGCCATCAGTAATTCTCATGCAACTATAAAAACTCCCACACCCCCGAGTAAGTGGAGATGGCAGAGGTACAAACAACAGTGCATCATATAAATAGCCGAAAACAAAATTAGAAGAAAAGAAACATAACAATGCAAAACATTACTAAAAGCTATTAAATACATTAAATCATACTCACTTTAAAGGTCTGCAGCAGGAATGTGATCCGGCTATCCTGTTTTAAAATTATTTGATCAAAAGAAGCTGAATGTTCTTGAAAGTGTGAGAAACAACAAAGAACAGGGGTTCACGGCGATCACATCTGTGTGTTACCCTCTGGGTTTCCGGCCTGTTGTGAAACCTACAGTCTTTGCATTTCCTGTTGTTAACTGAAGGGCTCTTTTCACACATCCTCAACACGACGCCTTCACAGCACTCGACTCATTTCCTCATTGACTCACACATGACTTCTGAACACACACAAATGGGTTTGGTTAAAACTATCATTAACAAATTGTTCAAACTTTATTAGATTTTTTTTCCATAATAATCCTCACTAGCATCTTGTTGCTTGTGTACAGGAATAGAAAGCACTTCATTAACTGTATTCAGTTCCGACACTTCAGTATTATATTGCTGTATTTATGCTTTACTGAATTCTCATGAAATGATAATATTATCATTTAATAGCCGTAATATTTACTCCTTACATTTTTTATTTCGACCATTTATCTTCCTTGTTACGAATCACAAACGTCTCTTTTCTCATCTAGCCAATGTCTGGATGCTATATATACATATAATCAGTGTAACAAAAAATCTATCAAGGATCGTCTCAATCGTATCTGCAGTGTTTTTCTCATACTACAGGATGCAGTTATTGTAGAATAAACCACTGCTACAGTGTTGAGTTTGAGGATGATCACCTCCAACCAACCTCAATAAAATATCCCAATATGCTGAAATTAGCAAAAAAATTAGCAAAAAAAAAATTACTTCATCTAATTTGGGGGAAATTTAGTTAATTGGATATATTAAACTGTTTTTTTTTTTGTCTTCTAGGTTAGACTAACATTAATTCAATGTAATTAGTTATACAGGAAGTCAGATCCTAGCCAACGATAAATACTGGTTATTTACAGGATATTTAACTTCTGATTAATTCATTAGCCAAGTACATGGCGTCAGTCGTGCATATCACAAGCAAATCCAAAGAGATTGAATGATGTTTTCAGGCAAAACAGCATGATTGCGTATAATAGTTTTAGACAAGTAATAAAAAGTTGCTCTTCACACATTTACTTTTTCATTTGTAATGCTTGAGTGTGTTTGAAAATGTTCATTAAGGCATTAAAATGCAATTGGCATCATCGCAGGAGTCTAATCAGAAACACCTTTCACTTTCCTTCCTTGCACTACATCAGTGCAGATTTATTTCCTCATGATTTAAATGTATGTTGATAATATTTTGTCTATTTATTGGAATCGTAGAGCTTTTTAATTCCTGAACTTCTGCTGACAAGATACGTTAGAGCGCAGTTACCATTATTTATACTGTCACTTGTTTCTGAGTTGTTGAGCTTTGGGTTAAACCCATTCGATTCATGTAATCAGTCAGATCGGCTAAGCAAAATAACTGTATGATAGCCTTCCATTTTGCCTACATTAGAAAGAAAGACATTTGGAAAACGATTATTTCAGAAACTGGCTTTTTGGCACACAACAGTTTCTTAGGGTTTACACAGAAAGGAGTGTAAAATGTCCAGTGAGTAGGTGAGCGTCAGTTCTGCATGAGTAAGAGGAGAAGGGGCAGACAGTTACGAGCTTATAGGAAGGCTATGGCAACTCAACTGACTTCTCTTTACAAATGTGGTGCCAAGAAAAGCCCCTAAGAATACACAACACATCATGTTGCAGAAGATCGCCTACATGAGCAGAAGATCACATTGGGTTTCACTCCTGTCAACCAAGAACAGGAATCTGAGGCTACATCATGCACAGACTTAACAAAACTAGACAAATGAGAGTTGATAAAAAATGTCTCTAGGTCTCTTCCTCACATTGACTGGATAACTGAATGAATGAGCAGGTGTTCCTCAAGTTAATTAGTCTTTATTTGTCACATACATTACTGCACTGTGAAATTCTTCCTTTGCGTATCCTATTCTTGGGGGTTGGGGTCAGAGCGCAGGGTCAGCCATGATACAGCACCCTTGGAGCAGGGTGGGATGGGGGCCTTGCTCAAGGGCCCAGCAGTGGCAGCTTGGCAATGTTGGGGCCTAAACCCCGATCTTCTGGCCATCAACCCAGAACCTTAACCACTTGAGCTACCACTACCCCTTCAAAAGTTTTCACATATCCCAGCCATGGTATGGCACCCCTGGAGCAGGGAGGGTTAAAGGCCTTTCTCAGGAACCCAACAGTAGTAGTAGGAGGAGTTTGCCAGTACTTGGGTTCGAACCCCTGGCCTTCCGATAAACGACCCAGAGACTTAATTGCTTGAGCCACCACTTCTCTGATAAATAATAATAAATTGGTCGATGTCATGGTCACATAATTGTCACATTGTTATTCTAGATTTAAATTTTTAACATGCACATTTGGATCTGCATCAGAATTCAAACATGGATACAGTCTAAGCTCTAAGGTGCATGAAGTCAATGTTACTGAAGCTGCATGAGGTCACGTGGGAGTACAAGCGCCCCCTAGCGGCTATGTAATGAAACTGAACTAACCTTTGCTGCAAATCATTGACTAATTTTGCATTACATTTCTTTTGAGTCTGAAGCTCGTCATGACACGCTGATACGCTGGAAGAATTATCACATAAAATAAACCTTCCATAACCTACAAAACTCATCCAAGAGACCTGATTGCAGCCTTTAGGATCTGCATTTCTAGCACTTTATTGTGTAGTTTATACAGAAATCCATATGAGATCATGTGATATCATATATACAAACCTCAAGTAGGTATAAAGCATACATTTTCTTGTCACAGGCGAGTACCTGTAGTATGTGGACACCTGGACAGGCGTGTATAATGTACCTTTAAAAATAAGGACACTATTAAAATTAAAAGTACAAGGATGGTGCTTAAGGTTTAATTTTGGAGTGTAATGTAAATTATTTCTCAAGTTAAACTACAATTACATGTAATAGCTACACACTAAAGGTACAAAAGACAAGGAAAGACTTTCCTTTTATTCTGAGAGTGTAAGGCCTTTTTATGCACAGCAGGGTATAGATATTGTACATGTTAGGAATTAAAAGCTTAAGTATTAAATGATGTCTGTGTGTATTAAAAAGGGTCTCTGGATGTGGGGTGAACTTAGCTATATTGGAACAGATTTTGGATGTTCAAATTGTCTAAGCTTGCTTGCCATTAATAGAACGAAATCCTCAACACCTAATATGTCACAGAAATCCCTGAGGTGTTAAATGCCTCCACATGAAGGAAAAATGTTTCTATCCTATTCTCTAAAGGAGCATGGCTTGCACTTATGCAAAGCTAAACTGAAAGGCATCTTTAAGACCATGACTAACAGATTTTCAGGAATTTGGCAAATACTTTCATTTATTCAATAAGTAGACTAAAAAAAAATCTTCTCTAAATCCATCATCCTCATTTTCTAGTATTGTATAAGCATGGTATGCTCAGTAAAAATAACTACATATTAAGATGATGGTCTATGTAAAATTCTATAAATCGTTACATTACAGGGTTTCTAAAAAAAAAAAATCAGTGTTCTGCAAATTCATACCCATTTTTTCCCTAACATTTAATAGATAGATAGATAGATAGATAGATAGATAGATAGATAGATAGATAGATAGATAGATAGATAGATAGATAACCTGTAACTAATCTGTGAATTAACAATTATGTACATTACTATTTCACTGATCAGGCATAACATTATGACCACCTGCCTAATATAGTGTTGGTCCTCCTTTTGCCTCGGCCATCCATGACCCTGTCACCGGTTCACCACTGTTCCTTCCTTGGGTCACTTTTGATAGATACTGACCACTGCAGACCGGGAACACCCCACAAGAGCTGCAGTTTTGGAGACGCTCTGATCCAGTGGTCTAGCCATTAAAATTTGGCCCTTTTTGGTCAAACTTGCTCAAATCCTTATGCTTGTCCATTTTTCCTGCTTCTAACATCAACTTTGAGGACAAAATGTTCACTTGCTGCCTAATATATCCCACCCACTAACAGGTGCCATGATGAGGAGATCATCAGTCTTATTCACTTCACCTCACTTATTCAGTCATAATGTTATGCCTGATCACTGTATATTATACTAAGAAGATGTAGCAGGATGTACAGAAAGGAGCAGAACTGCAAGTTGGTGAAGTGTTACTGAGACACTAGCGGTTTAATGTATAGTTCAGTAGATTTAATGGCTGTGAGGAAAAAAACTGGTCCTGAAAAAACTGTTTTTTAGTGAAGTGAGTAAAAACACTTTCAAAACGTTACATGATCTAATTTATTTCTTGCAGTAGCATTATAATACAGCTAAAAAGAAATCAACATTTTCATCAATCTCTGAAATGACACGATCGTTGTAGGGTAAGTGAACATCTCTATGCTTTGTAAGCCTACATAATGAGCTATATGTCCCGGTATTCCCTTGCTTTTTAAAATGCTTCATAAAAACACCTTTCCATGAATCCAGGAATGCATCATTTAACCATAGTGGTGTTTCGTGCATTCATTCATGCATCCATTATCACTTCCCTTCTCCCTCTACACTCACTGTATGACTGCTAAGACTGTCCCACTGATCCTGACCCACTCTGCACGGTATGGTCATTTATTATGCCTGAAAAATGATTAAATATAAACATATGCAGACGATTTAAACTTTTCTTATATTATAAATACAGCATAGTTTACACACTGTTACCTACAAGTCATGTTAATTCCGCCAGGTAATTCTACACTGTATAGTAAAATGTAAGTAAAGTATATAACATTTTGTCTGCCCCAGTTTACTCAAAGTCCCAGTGAATTAATCGTACAGGTTAAACATAAAGATATTTTCCCAGTGCATGTTATAATGTTATAATTATTTCACTACAGATATATAAAACCTAAGCAATGCATTTGTGCACACACTCAGTGCAGCAAGAGTTTAAAGAGAAAACAAGAAAAATAAAAACAACAAAACAAAACCATTTACAGTATAGCTCTCCTGTAGGTCTTGCAACGTTATACGAGATGGTGATATCTTCTGATATTCACAAAGCATGGCTTGAAATATCACGGCCTTTAAATCGGGTCACACAGAGATATTAATGTCTCAGTCTTCCACTGCGAGTCTGCGAGCCGCATGGCATTCTGGGAGTTGTAGTTTCACACTGCTTTCACTGGAAATAAAATAGTGTGTTACTGTTACAAAATTTGCAAAGCTCAGTGTAAAAACCCCCGAACCCATCCCATAACGTAGCGTCTTATTAACATCAAAATTACTGTCGCAGAGATAAAACCCTAACAGCACCGCCTTGCTATTAAGAAACCCCGCCCCTTTATGAATATTAATGAGGCTGGTTTTAAATCAGCCCAGCTGTCAGGGTTGAAGCGGCGTTGCGGTGACAGCTTTGGGCTTCTGCTGAGATCGGTTCTGTGTGTTTACTGTATTTGGGGCTCATCCACCATCATGTCCAAGCCACTGTCGGACCATGAGAGAAGGAAACAGATTTCTGTTAGAGGCCTAGCCGGTGTGGAGAACGTGTCGGACCTGAAGACTAACTTCAACCGGCACCTCCACTTCACACTGGTGAAGGACAGAAACGTGGCCACGAAGCGGGATTACTACTTCGCCCTGGCGCACACGGTGAGAGACCACCTGGTGGGCAGGTGGATCCGGACCCAGCAGCACTACTACGAGAAAGACCCTAAAGTAAGTGAAGTTCACAAAAGTCTCCCAGGACCTAATAAAGGAAAGATATCTGCGTACATTTTTTAACGTCCAAAAATATAGGTTATGCCATATATTTACTGCATTTACACATATAGAAAACATACATAATAAAATATTTTCTTACATAACAATCAGATTTTTTTATTATTTGCCTATTCAGGTTTTTTTTATTGGTGTGGAAAGGTTTGTATAATTTACCTTTACTCACATTAGAAAGGTGATAAATACATATTAAAGGCATGATAAAGAAGGATACCAACCCAGCTGCAAGTAAAGATACAGTAAAAATATACTGTACCCATCTGAGAGTGCATATGCAACATATTCCTTTCATCCTTTCATTCATACATTCATTCATTCATTCATTCATTTATTCATTCATCTTCAGTAAGCATCATCTGGTCAGAAATGTGGTGGATCTCAGGAACATGGCCAGAAGGCAGTAATACATTCTGAATGTACACATGATATCACAGAACATTACGCACACACACACACACACACACACACACACACACACACACACACACATACACACTTAAGGCTAATAAACCTATCAACATGTTTTTGGGTTGTGGAAAGAAAGAAATCAATTTTATTTAAAGCCATTTATTTAATGAACTGAAACAGTATTAAAACTTTGATTGTGCTTTGAAAATAGACATAATACAGCTTAAACACATTAAACTTCTAAATCTGATTTTACATTCACATATTTACAAAATAAATAAATAATAATAATGCAGTCACAACAATATATATCACAATTCACAGTTTATGTTTTCTTGATATATATAACGCCCTTTAAAAATGAGCAATAAAACTAAACGGGAAAAATTTGTGAGGTGCAAAAATCAATTTGAAAACCTTTTGAAAAAGTCAGAGATTTCCGTTTGCACAAGGAAAAGGGCAAGCTGGATGAATCCAAAGAGCTGAACTGGGTTAGAGTTAGGGTTATGCAAAATAACATTGTCTTTTTTTTTTTTTTTGGTCTACATCCCAAATTCAAGAGGTGTGATCATGTCCGTCATCGCTCATCCGCTCTACACCTGCTGAGTCAGCAGCTTTCACGCCCAGATTCTGCAAAATAAACACTGACCTGACCTAATGAGAAATGTGTACAAACAAGCATTTATTTTATCCAAACCAATGCATAAGAAAGAATACAAATGCTAAACCTAACCCAATATTCTCCTTTTGTAACCTGTTCAAATCATGCTCTGGTCCATTCCCATAGTTATAAACAAGACAAATGTTCTTTAATAAGCCCCGTTCTCAAATATGAGCAATAAAATTAAATCACTGCGATAAATAAGTAAAAGAGTTTGCATTTAATTTTCATCTAGCCAAATAAAGGGTTATTCAAGGACCATTTCACTCTCTCGCAGTTGTCATGCGGCGTGTTATTTAGCATTATTACATTTCTACAGCTCATTGGCTATACCACAGCTTTGGCTAGTTGGGGCATTTCTGTTTTATTAATGTTGCCATAAATATCCACCCATGACCTTTTCTGACCTCTTCGCCGATAAAATGCCTCATCTTGGGCCAATCCGGAAGCCTCGGTACAACAACTCAGTCTTCGGCAAAAACAAAATACACTGATCTTAATGATCTGGGAGTATATTAAAGCAGCGTATACATTGCACACCAGATTGCAAGGTTGGATGATAAAGCGTGGGTATTAATGATCACTGCATCTTCCTGACACAGAGGAAGAGAGCTCCACACACGCACTGACCTCTGAGTCTTTTTGAGCGCTGGTGCTCTCACTGGGAGGGAACGATGATATGCTCTGAATAAACTATTTCTGTTCACTCTAGAACTTAATAACTTAATGAAGCATAATGCACATCGATGTGATGCGATATGGTGTGGTCACTGTTCTAGCCTTAACCCTCATTGTACTTTATAGAGCTGCAGAATACAGTGTTTTTTGCTAATATTCAACTACAAACATTATATTAAAATGCAGATTCAATCTTGTTTTAATTTAATACTACATTCAATGTGTGCTTAGTGTACACATTTGCTCATCTGAAACCCAATGAGCTGTTCCACTTAATGCAAATTGCAGTTGACATCAAGCATATGTTCCTATTAATGGTTCCAATTTTCCAATTTGAAGTGCCACTGCGCACTTCATGTCAAATATCTACACTGTGTTGTTGTGTTAGTGTGCTAACAGCGACGTGGGCGCATTTTAGTCAGGTTATTAGCGAGGAATAGCTTGGTCCATTTCCAGCACCTCTGACCTTCTCTCTTCCCACTGAGCTCAAAGTTGCTGGGAGTTTAAAGTATCTTTACTACAAAGGTCAGGAGTCATTCTCTCATATGATGAAAGGTCACCATAGGAAACATGGGCTGAAATCCAAGGCTGACTTGAACACCATGCCCAGCAGTGTGGATCATATAGACTGAGGTTAAGTCTAAGGAATGAAATGCAGTCAAACCATCTATTAACATCAAACCTGTTTTTATTTTTTTTATTATTCTAACTGCTGTGGCTTCTCAAGCTGTGGCACTGCAGGCTTACAGACTTCATAACCTTTTCTTTTGACCCCGGGGTGGTTATTTTTACTGGAATCAAAATGCCACTGTTACATAACACCAGTGACCTTCCTCTACCCTTATACACCAGTCTTCGGCCCCCTTCACCCCCACCCACTTTTCTTTCACGCACCCGTTTATACTAGGCCGTGTGTTCAGCAGCAAGAGGAAAAACATCTGAACCCGGGTGAGCTCCAACAAAACTGCTGGCCCATGTTAGCTAGTCATTAGGTTAAGGGGCCAGGGAAATCTTGTAGTTCTCTAATGGTGCAGAATAAATAAGTAATGAAAATAACATTAAATAGAAAAATGTAAGAAAAATAATAAAATTAAATAAAAATGAAAAGAAATAAAAAAAAACGAAAGCATTCAAATAAAATAATGATATCAGTAGCCAATATATTGTATTGATACATGCTAATTTAAATGCAAATAAATTTAATTCATTGAAAAAAAATAAATAAAGATGACATTTTTGAATCTAAGCAACACTTATTCCAAAGTGTCTTTAAAATATGACACACAATCTTTATGCTAAATTATATTACTGATATGAAGCTTTTACGATCAAATATATTAAGTCCTCTATAATACTTAATTATATAATTACTGATTTATGAAAATAATCACAGACCTGGATATTTTAATCTGGAATGTAAAACACGTATGAAGCATGTGTTTCTCTGGTTTCTATATTTAAAAATAAACAAACAAGTAAATAAACACACACCCACATACACACGCAGACACACACACACACACACACGTAACAGTAGTGTTATTACAGGAAAAGCTATTAACTTGGAAACCTGGTTTCAGCCTGCACTCTCTACTGTTAATGAGATACTCATCCAATTTATGTTGCATATTTGAAAAAAAGAAAAAAACTCACTACAAGGTCCATTAAGCATAGCCAGGGGTCCGGGATGTTGTATTCTTTCTTTTTTCTTTCTTTCTTTTTTGGTCGTAATTTTGTTAAAGATGACGACCCACCATTATCAAATTTATTATGCTTTTTAATGACTTCTTAATAGTCTGTTTGACTTGTACACATGAAATAAACCACACTTAAATAAGTCAAAAACCAGCCTATAAATAATGTCAACTAAAAACTATTTAGAACTAAAGGGGAAGTCTTTATTATCACCACACATACATTACAGAACAGGGGTTTTTTTCTTCACGTATCCCAGCTGAGGAAGTTGGGGTCAGAGCATAGGGGCAGCTATGATATGGCACCCCTGGAGAAGAAAGACTTAAGAGCCTTGCCCAACTGTGGTGGTGCTTGAACCCTGATCCTCCAATCAACAACCTACAGCCTTAACCACTTGAACCACCACTATTCCCAAACACCATTGCCTAAGACATGTTCAGACAGTTCTAGAAAACAGCACATTACTTCCACAGACTATAAGCCTGGTATGTCATTACATTTCCACAATAATTCTTTACAGAGTGAAGATTGCTGAAGGTGAAAGTATGTGATTGTGATTTAGTAACTAATGGATCTTTGATTACTGTCAATAACTGCAATAAAATTTTAGTCAATATATAATTCATCTTCAGTCACCTCTTTACACTGCTCAGGGTTAATAGCATAACATAGGGAGGATAGAGGAACCCAGAGAACCTAGAGGAAACCCGAGCAGGTCTGGGAAGGAAACTCAGAATAGTCAGTAATCTAAGGTCAGGTCAAACAGAGCTGTGAGTTGGCAGTGTTACCTGTTACACCACCATTATGCAATCCACATATAGTTGATATGTTTGGTGAGGACGTCTAAAGTGAGGAAGTATTTTAATAGTTTGCTATATTTAGCTCCATGGTTAAGAGTTATTCCCTTTATCAGCTGTTTAGCTGGATGGAAGGATGGTTGGATGGATGCATGGATGGATGAATGGATGGAAGAATGCATGGACGAATGAGTGGATGGATGGATGGATGGATGTATGCATGGATGAATGGATGGATTAATAGATAAATGAATGGATGGATAAATGGATGAATGGATGGATGAATGGATAAATGAATGGATGGATAAATGGATGAATGCATGGATGGATAAATGGTTGAATGCATGGATGGGTTCATTGATCCATCATCCAGGCCTCAAAGTAACATTACAGCATTCTTCCATCACGCATCACATCTGGGATGAGGCTTGGGTGTTGCTGTGTTTGATTTTTTATGGTGCACTATAACCTTCTTCATGGTTCTCCTGAACAGACATGGTCACACGTTAGAAAAGCCGGCAGATGCTTCATCAAAGGCTTTCTTGTAATTTGCTGCATGGTGCACGCCCCTGGACATCTACACTTACGGAAAGTTCTTTGGACACTTAATTGTTATACCTTCCAAAAAAACTCTTAAGGATGCAAGATTTGGGTCTAAAAGTGCATTCCATTGGTGGTGCTGCATTTTGTCCTCTTGTACATTTGTAGAAAACAATATTTTCTAAACAGGTTTTGGGAAAGTGAAGCTCAAAGTGATAAAAAAAAAAAAAAACACTGGCTTGGTTTGTTCTGTTTAATCAGTTTGCCTTCAATGTCTTGGCAACAGCTTGCTTTCAACAAATGGGTCAACATCACGTTGTTGTTCCTGAAATAAAAATCCTTTAAAGCAGTCATTCCCCCAGGATATCCTCAGTGTGCACATTGTACTCTTTCGAGCACTAAACCACTATAAAAAAAAAACTCTACCAGTTTACAGGAAATCCATTATAGATCTTTTTAAGAAAAATGTCTGATTTGTTGAAAATATTGAAATGGAGATCATAGTTACAGCAGTTGACCATTTAATCCTAATTAATGCCAGGAACAGCTGGACAGTTCCCTGCCAGGCCCAGAGAGGGCGCTGGCAGGTGAACCTTGGAAGCCTGCTTCTTTGTGTGTCTTTTGTTACGCCCTTCCTATTGTTCCTATCCTGATTGTGTCACCTGTATCCCATTAGTCCTAATGTCTACCCCTATAAATAGGGATCCTTGTGTTTGTGTCCTTGTCCATGATTGTTATCTGTAACGTCTGGGACCCCCGCCCTATGCGGGGCTCGACCCCAGACGCCCGTGGTGTGTGCGCGCACGCCAGCACACGGTGTAATGAGACCCATGCGCAGGATTCAGCGAAGCACTGCTTTTATTACATTTAAGACGTGACATAGGGTAACAAACGTAACACAAGACATGGCGTGGTTAACTAAACAAAACAAAAACAAAACCTAGACCTTAGCTTGGACATGGAACCTAGCAAACAAAACCCCAACAGAAACCACGGTACAGATAACAATCATGGACAACAACACAAACACAAGGATCCCTATTTACAGGGGTAGACATTAGGACTAATGGGATACAGGTGACACAATCAGGATAGGAACAATAGGAAGGGCGTAACAAAAGACACACAAAGAAGCAGGCTTCCAAGGTTCACCTGCCAGCGCCCTCTCTGGGCCTGGCAGGGAACTGTCCAGCTGTTCCTGACAATTAATCCGTTATCATTTGTTGTTGGGTAGCATAAATAAAGATTCTTAGTGCTAATAGGCAATGCACTACCTACTACCTAGCTCAGCGTGCTTGAAACTCACAAATTCACACCACTAAGAGTTAAATGAATGTAGAAATGTTGTTTGAATATTGAGCTGAGTTGAACAGAAGGTCAAAGTTTTTGTTGCGTCAATTAGCCCAATCAGCTCTCTACATTAAGCTAGAAAAAAATCTGGCGAAAATTTCCAGCTGAATAAAACACCTTTCCTCTCTTGAGGAATCTGGTGGGAATTGGAAGGAAATATTCAAATGGATTTGTAGTGGGAAGAGAAGGAAGCTCGTACTGATGACATTAGACGGTAATGGTTGGTTAAAATGAATGTTTCTCCAGGAATCCCAAAGAAATATCCAATCCATAGAAATTAGAATATACATTTACACTTTCATCGTAAGTCATTCACAAGGTAGAGTTGAGCTCTTTTGGAATTCTTGATGTTGCTCCAGGACCCAAAAGTGGCTGCATGTCAGTGATGGGATTTAAACTTATAACCTTCTGAGTAATACTCCACAGCCTTAACCTATGAGCAACCACTACCTAACCTCTCTGTCTGCTTTCTTTCTCTCTAGCGTGTGTACTACCTTTCACTGGAGTTCTACATGGGCCGTACTCTGCAGAACACCATGGTGAACCTGGCCTTGGAGAACGCTTGTGATGAGGCTGTGTACCAGGTGCCTTATCCACACTATTTTACAGAAGTATTAAACTTAGTTTTGTTAATTTCATTCAAACCAGTGAGAAAACTGCTCTTGTTGTAGCTGGGTCTGGACATGGAGGAGCTTGAGGATATTGAGGAGGATGCCGGACTGGGCAATGGAGGCTTGGGCCGTCTTGCTGGTATGCACCATTGTCTCCTTTCTTTTTGTCTTTTAATAGTTTTGAAATGCTCATTGATTCTTTTGTCACGGTTATAAAAATGGATAGACAAAAGGCTCATCAGGTTTTATGAACATAATAGTACATTATGGGCCAATTTGAAAGAATTTAATTAAGTTTCAATCACCACTCATGGCATCGTTTCACTTAAGGACAATCTCCGGGGATTGCATCATTGGAAATGGTGACAAAAGCTAAAAAGCATTAAAGGAGTGTAGTTAATTGTCTCCTTCTTACTCGGTGCCTACCTCATCCCTCTTATCTCTAATGTTAGCTTGCTTCCTGGACTCTATGGCTACTCTTGGTTTGGCTGCCTATGGCTATGGCATTCGCTATGAGTTTGGCATCTTCAACCAGAAGATTGAAAAAGGCTGGCAGGTGAGTCAACCATCACTGCATTCCTAAGTAATATACAGGCGGGTAATGATTTAAAGGAGAAAATAAACTGAGGGGTAGGGACTCCATTACCAATGCACCTTGGTCCAGATTCTACACGTTTCTGGAACTGTTTTAAGAAGATGAGCAACATCACTTCAAAAGATCATCCCTTCATCGAATTATTCAGTGAGACCAGCTGCATGTGGATATGGGTGGAGTCATGCTAGAAGAGACCGCTCCTGTCAGGATAGAAATGCTTCGTCATAGGTGATTAGCAGTTTAAAAATCAGTACAGCTAATAAATGGAAAGTGTAAATGCAGACAGTGTATCTATAATCTGAAAACCTTTTGCTGTTGTTAGACATATTGCAAAGATTGTGAGAGGAAAAAGAGGATCATAGGGTGAATAATGACAGTACCAGGTGATGATAAAAAAAGAAATATTGCAGATACTGCAGATCAGAAAATGTGTGTGAGTAGGTTTCCCATGAGTAAACTAATGACAGGTCTTTTTGAGAAGTTTTTAAGTAGTTGGAAACTTTGCTGGTTTGCTTTGCTACTTGTCTCAAGCCATGCCAGCAAAATGTCCCCTATAGCTATCTTTTCATTTGCCTCCTCTTTCTATATAAAATTCGTAAGAGAATCTTGACAATATGGTTGATTTAAAAATCCTAATAACTAACTAACTAACTAATAACTAACAGATTGAAGAAGCTGATGATTGGCTACGCTATGGCAACCCCTGGGAGAAAGCCCGCCCCGAATACATGCGTCCCGTCCACTTCTACGGCAGGACAGAGCACCATCCAGATGGAGTCAAATGGGTAGACACTCAGGTAAACACAGTCCTTTGGTAATCAAGCATGTGGGGTTGTTTTAGACACCATGGAAGTCATGTGAGCTTTGTTGACTCATTTGTACTGGCAGGTTGTGTTGGCTTTGCCATATGATACTCCTGTGCCAGGCTACAGGAACAATGTTGTGAACACCATGCGGCTGTGGTCCGCCAAGGCCCCGTGCGAGTTCAACCTGAAAGACTGTGAGTCACACTGGATTGCGAAAAGCTTATGCACCACTAACCTTGCTTGGAATCAAACTCAGACATCCGTTCATTTTTGTTTCTAGTCAACATTGGTGGCTACATCCAGGCCGTGCTGGACCGCAACTTGGCCGAGAACATTTCGCGTGTGCTGTATCCCAATGACAACGTGAGTTAACTATTTATTTTAACTCAGAATGCTTTGTTCATTATCATATTAACCTACACACACACACACACACACACATAAATATCTCTCTGCTTCATTGCAGTTCTTTGAGGGGAAGGAGCTGCGTCTGAAGCAGGAGTACTTTGTAGTGGCTGCCACCCTCCAGGACATCATCCGTCGCTTTAAAGCCTCCAAATTTGGCAGCAGAGAGATTGTGCGCACCGACTTCACTGCTCTTCCTGATAAGGTAAAGGATTAACACCCTTGTTCATCACCTCATTTTCCTCATGTTTTTTGATTTCAGCTGCCTTAGTTGAGTCTGCAGTCTTTCAGTCCATATTTATCGCTTGTCTGCCCTCAGGTGGCCATCCAGCTGAATGACACTCACCCGGCTCTTGCAATCCCTGAGCTGATGAGGGTGCTGGTGGATGAGGAGAAGCTGCCATGGGAGAAGGTAAGAAAAATCGTGAGCTCAGAACATCATATCATTCTCGAGCAGTAGTGGGACTATGTGTTGTGTTGTGATTTTAGGCCTGGGATATCACTGTGAAGACTTGTGCTTACACTAACCACACAGTGCTGCCCGAGGCTTTGGAGCGCTGGCCTATTGACCTCTTCCAGACCCTGCTACCTCGCCACCTTGAGATTGTTTACGAAATCAACCGGCGCCACATGGAGGTCAGATAAGTGGCTGGTGTCAATGAGCTAGTAGAGCTAAACTGTCCTGTATGTAAACTGTATATTAAATAACCAATATCTTTTCAATCATATACATCCATGAATGTATCATACATTACAGCATTGAGCTACATGTTGGTTCATATTTATAATTCATATATATACAGTGAGTCATTCTGCATCCTTAGCCTAGAACATGGGTGTCAAGCTCATTTTAGGTTATGAGCCATATTACCTATGGACCCATGTTGAGTAGACTGGACCAAAAAATCAGTTTAGTGACCACTAACCACATCGCCTTAGTTTATTTATCAGCCTTTATCAATCATATGTACATTCTGAATGCATAAATGAACTGAATATATAAAGTATGACCTACAGAACTGAGGAACTGACTGCAATTTAATATCAAAACTTCCAAAACACCAAATTTCTGGAACCAGACATCAGAACCGGACAATAATGGCATCTGTACATGAACTGTATATAAAATAACCATTGTTTTTTCAATATTTTGCATCTATGGATCATTATGGTCAGCTTGTGCTCACTTTCTTTGTGCAGCGTGTGGCTTCCCTGTTCCCTGGTGATATGGACCGCCTACGCCGCATGTCTTTGATTGAGGAGGGAGGAGTTAAAAGGGTCAACATGGCGCACCTGTGCATCGTCGGCTCCCACGCGGTCAACGGTGTGGCGCAAATTCACTCAGACATCCTCAAAGCTTCTGTGTATGTACGACTCAGACAAGGCGTACACACACACACACACACACACACACATACATACACACACACTTGTCATATATATCATAATCCATGCATCATGTTCATTTGGTAATGTGTCAATAGGTTCAAGGACTTTTATGAAATGGACCCACACAAGTTCAACAACAAAACCAATGGCATCACCCCTCGTCGTTGGCTGGTCATGTGCAACCCTGGCCTGGCTGAGGCTATTGCTGAGGTTAGTATTTAAAACTTTTCTCTACTTAAACATTTTATAACTTAATGCAATTGATCTGCAAAGACAGGTTTGATGTCTGATGTTCAATGCTTTAGTGAATTTCTGTAGTACTGGAAGCTATCTCACTTTATATCTTATTTGATCTTTTTCATAAATATGTACTAATTTGTTCCAAACAACATGATTATAACAGATATCTAATATTTCACTGACATATTTTTAAAAGTGGAACGTCATGTACATAACTACTATTACTATGGCTGCACAACATAATATTACAGCACTGAGGTTCAAATTCATATAATTATTTCATATTTATATATATATATATATATATATATATATATATATATATATATATATATATATATATATATATATATATATGCTGTTGTTATGTGGTGTCCTTAGCCTAGCACTAGAGTGTCAAGTTCATTTCAGGTAATGAACCATATTACCTATAGGCCCATGTTTAGTAGACTGGACCAAAAAAATCCGTTTATTGACCACTAACCACATCGGCTTAGTTCATTTATCATCGTTTATCTTAAATGTACATTCTGAATGTATAAATGAACTGAATATATATGATCTATAGAACTGAGGAACTGACTGCAATTCATTTTCAAAACCCCCAAAACTGAGTTAATGATATGTGATTTTAAAAGTGTGCTAAAAATGCTTCTGTAAATAAGTCTAATTCCAAATTATCTAATTTCACTGGAACATATAGAATATTAATGGAAATTTTTGTATTAATAAATATGTATATTCTCTTTACACTGCAAAATAAGAACATCTTAGCAAGTGAAAATAACTTGAATAAATCTAGCAGTTCCAATATGCCTGAATATTATTTATGTGGATTTTGTGGATGAATGTGTGGATATTTTGTTCAGATTCATATATTCGTAAATATAATCCCAGTTCATTCCATAACAGTTCTAGGTTATATGAAAAGACCATCATTTGAAAAATATGATGTGTCAGTAGTGAAGGTTATGGCTTGATTTTGCCCCCTAGTGGAAAAACAGAGTCTAGCTCTTGTCCCTCTTCCAAATGGTTCATTCCTTATTACAAGACCATTGTTGTTTGTATGTCCTAGAGAATTGGAGAGGATTTCATTCGCGACCTTAGCCAGCTGAGGAAGCTACACAACTTTGTTAACGATGATGCTTTCATTCATGATATTGCCAAAGTCAAACAGGTGAGTAAGATTAATAAGAAGAGCATTTTTTTTGCGGTTTTGAAGCTCAACATCTCTCTAGCAGTTTTCCTTTCATTGTTCCACCTTTGAAACAGTGATTTGCATGAATATATAATTAAGGATCCTTAATTATATTATATATTACAGCCAAAGAGCTAAGCATTTAGAAGACACTGCGATGAACTCTGTGTGTGTGTGTGTGTGTGTTCCCTGCAACAGGAGAACAAGCTGAAGCTTGCCACCCACCTGGAGGAGCACTATAAAGTGAAGATCAACCCCAATTCCATGTTTGACATCCAGGTCAAGCGAATCCACGAGTATAAGAGACAACTGCTCAACTGCCTGCACATTATCACCTTCTACAACCGTGAGTGCTTTTCTCCTGCTCGCCTATTTCCCAGCCCATTTCTCCTCTTTGCATCCATCCATCAGTAACATGACACATGACATTTGTTTTCAGGAATCAGGAAGGATCCCAAGAAGCAGTGGAGTCCCAGGACCATCATGATTGGTGGAAAGGTGCATATCATTACAGACTTGACACGATGCAGTGTCCTATTTTGTAGTGTTATAACCTGGAAATGATATGGATAATATATTGATATATTTCCCAGCCCCTGAAATAGACAGAAGAATATTCTACTCACTCAAATAATGCATAATAAAACACTGAACTCTGAAGGTTGCCATGACCTACGATGTCTAGAAAAAACATTCGTTTTCACTAATTGCACATATTTCTCTCTGAGCCAGGCAAAAAAAGCTACTGCAAAGCTACACACATCCATTCAGGATCATTAATAGAAAAGAAAAGGATAGGAACACACACACACATACACACACACACACACACAAAGTAATAGATACTTATCTCGGTTCATTAACAGATGTAAATGCTGCTTATTGGTTTGCCGTCTGCTGTCTTACCTCCAATTCCTGCTCCACAATACTCCACTGATAAAACACAATACAAGAATTCATTAAAGCTGCCAAAAACATGCCAGTGGCTATGGGCAATAATATGCTAAAGCCACCCCATCCCTTAGTCCCCTCTTCCCCATTTTAGCTCGCTATCTGTCTTCCTGATCACACCAAAGGCAGAAGGTATATGATTAGAATTAAAACCATGATTTCCAAACCAAAGCATAAAATTAAAAAGATTATTTTGTCGAATAAGTTATGGCCACCACCGTCCTGGGGACAATGGGTACAAATCACAAATGCACCTTATATGAAATGCCGGTTTATTGTGTTATGCAACGCACATACACATCGATACACTCATCAGACCTTCTGGCAATTTAGCATAGTCAGTCCGCCTACTGGGAGGTGGGAGGAAAGTAGAGATCCACATGGACACCTGGGAGAAGATGCAGACAGGGAGAATCTCCACACAGCCAGGAACCCACGCTTGAACTACAGACCACAAGATTTTATCTCACTCTGAATATTTCTGTGATTTTATGTGTTTACTGGTTAGGTGAGTTTGTCATAGCGTGACTGTATGTGTTCTTGCAATCCCAGGCTGCCCCAGGCTACCACACAGCCAAGATGATCATTCGTCTGATCACAGCCATCGGTGAGGTGGTCAACAATGACCCGGTGGTGGGCGACCGTCTCAAAGTCATCTTCCTGGAGAACTACAGAGTCACTCTGGCGGAAAAAGGTGCCTTATCAAATATTTCAAACACTCAAAGTAACGTAATGGAAAAAATTTAAATCGTTTCTTTACCCTGTTCTTCAGTGATCCCTGCTGCTGACCTGTCTGAGCAGATCTCCACCGCCGGCACAGAAGCTTCCGGAACAGGAAACATGAAGTTCATGCTGAACGGGGCTCTGACCATCGGAACCATGGATGGTGCCAACGTGGAGATGGCAGAAGAGGCCGGAGAGGAAAACCTCTTCATCTTTGGCATGAGAGTGGACGATGTGGAGGCCATGGACAGGAAGGGGTGAGAGCACTATAACACTGGGATGGTGAAAAACTTTTCTTTGGGTTAATGAGAAGAAATTAGTTTGAAGGACTTAGTGATCAGTGGTAATTGGGGATGGATTCAAAATTAAATTAGAATAATTCCATGTAAATGTCAGTCCTACAGTGGAAAACATGTATGTCTAATATATATCAGGTCAGAAGCTTTAGAGATTTTTTACAATTTAATGGCACTTTAATGTAACTTTTAAGAATTTCATACACTTAAAAACCTTTCTAAGGTTAGAGTTGGGCTGGAGGGGATTTTTATTTCTTTGTTTATTTATAAAACCATGTGATTTTTCTTAGTATTAAACAGAGTGTTACCTGCAAAATGCCTTAAATTCAGTAGCTTACATGATAATATATACACACTCAAATCAGTAGAGTTTACACGTTACATCCATAACACTGAAAATGCTTTTCATTATTGTTATAGATAGATAGATAGATAGATAGATAGATAGATAGATAGATAGATAGATAGATAGATAGATAGATAGATAGATAGATAGATAGATAGATAGGAGATAGTAGTGCATATACTTATTGTTATTATTGTTTATCTCCTTCACAGATATAATGCGTCTGAATACTATAACAGTATTCCAGAGCTGAAGCAGGCCATTGACCAGATTGCAGGAGGTTTCTTCAGTCCTAAGCAGCCTGACCTCTTCAGTGGCATTGTCAATATGCTCATGCACCATGACAGGTACTTGTACTGCAGCACACATTATTCTTCCTGCAATAATCGCATATTTCCGTTAAAACATTCCCCCTGTCTTGTGTATAGAAGTATAAGCTATCAACTAAATAACTACTCATGTGAAACTGGAAGGTCTCTTACTGATGTTATTTGGACTTTTTAAAGAAGGTCTTTTCAAGACTCTTGCTTATGTTATTTGGACATAGTTTAATGTAATAAATTATTACAAAAGTGAATAAAGACAAAATACACATTCAACAAACATTTAAGTGCTGGACAACATCTTGAAATTTCCTAAAACTATTCGAAGGCAGCATCTAACTATGTGTTTCACAGTAAAATTGTGTATATAAGAAATGGAGAGTTAGCATGTTTGGTAACTAGCCAGCACTGGCACTGTTATTCAACTCCTTCTTGGTAAAAAATTAAGCTTTTCTCTAAACTCTCATTTATAAATACCAAAACCTAGCAGCGGTTAATATTCATCTAAGCTAGGCTATCATCATTGCCTCAAAAGTGCTAATAAAATCTGCACACACCTCGTTTTTATCAGTCTTCTTCTGATCAAACCCCATACAGATTTAAGGTGTTTGCTGACTATGAAGACTACATCAAATGCCAAGATAAAGTCAGTGCCCTTTATAAGGCAAGTGAAGTTACTTATAACAAAATGACTCTCATGTCTATATACTTTCCTTCACCTTTATTTCAATTCTAATCTGCTTCATCAAACAGAAACCCAAGGAATGGACCAAGAAGGTGATTTACAACATCGCTGCATCTGGCAAGTTCTCTAGTGATCGCACCATTGCTCAGTATGCTCGTGAAATCTGGGGTATGGAACCCAGTATGGAGAAGCTCCCAGCTCCCGATGACCCGAAATAAAGCCTGCAGGCTGCCCGAGCCTATCTCCGACTCTGAGTTTTTAAGAGCAGTCTTTAAAACTGATTTGTTTCAGAATGAATTTATTGATGTCTGCCTGTTCACTTGTTCTCCATTGTGGCTTAACATGGTCATGCCTTGTTTCTCCCGTCTGTGAGCTTTCATACATGAATTCTGTCAATTGTCAATCTTTGTGTCGTCAGTCAGGTCGCCGGTCTGTCTTGTATAAAGATAAGAAGTTTATCAATAACAACTCACATGCTTCATTTTGCGTATCAGAGTGAAAACGATGGCACATGGTGATGATGCACTTTCTGGTGTCACTGTGTGCAAAATGTCTTGGGTTTTTGTGTACCTAGCAATCTCTTCTATAGGTATGTCTGTCTCTCAAGAAAATACACTATTTCTAAAATCATTAGTGCTGTATTCCTGCTTTACCTAGCTTGTCCTTGTGCTGGATAGATAGGAAAGCATTAGATACAGTATTTAAGTATGAGTGAGTCTATCTGAACCACTGCTGAATGTTTTTCACCTGGAATATGTTTTTTGTAACAGAAGAAACACACCTTAAACACACTGGCAAGGTCTGGCACGCTAGTTCTGGACTAGCATCAGTCGGATGCCGTACACTTAAACCTCTTAGTTATTCTCTGAGGTGGGTCTTTAACCAATAAAGACAATTTAATGAGATAAATCACCGACCACTTTTATCAGTGATATTTGTTTTCACAGCACAACAGCCTTATTAATAAATAAAGGATATAAACACACAGTCTCCATTGTGTATGTACAATATACAGTATTAGGAATAAAACTCCACTGTATAAAATTAGGAATGCATCATGACTGGGATTTTTAAGGACGTTATATAAATTTGAGAATTTTTTACTTTTACAGAGACAATTATGAAGCTCAAGGACAAAGACCACATTTATGTTAACATTTATTAACATGAACTTGTGATACTGGACAATGTAGTTACACAATGCAATCAATCATCCTTAGTAACTACCTGTTAAGGTCCACCCTGTTTTAAATCGCTATTTATATAATCAGAAATCAACCAATTTTTTTGAAAAAAATCGAAAGCAACCTCCGAAAATTCTAAACTTTGCTCCAAACATGACAGTAAACCATTAAGACAAGCAATCTGGTAATGAGTTAGCTGTCACTTATGATATTAGTTAGTTAGTTAACAGAGGTCTGTGACCCCTGTCGTGTTGCATGAGACAAATAAAACACTTCAGGAGTTTCGACCATCTCTCTCGGACTGACCATTGCCAAAAACAGCAGGATGTTCTTTGTCACACTCTGAGTTCAGAACTTGCTGACAGAAGTGTTGATTGTGACACATCGGTCACACTCTGAGCAAACTGGTTACCTATCAATACAGAAATCTTCCAATTTCCACAGCTGTCATCTTCAGCTCAGCGCAATAATGTAATATACAGTTTCAGAACCATACACCTCAATCATAACCTCATTTACTAAATTTATTTCAGTAAATAAACAGCTATTTAGTAAGATCTCAAGAGTACATCTGTTTATTTAGTAAATTATCTCAGAACCTCATCTTGAGAAACCTTTCATGAGATCTAGTTCTGGAAACTTCTACCATTTCATCTCACTTCAAATGCACACAGATCAGCCATGACGTTAAAATCACTTTTTTTTTTTTTGGAAATATACTAAAGTAAGTGTACTCAATTTCTATAATATCCAAGAAAAGTGTAAATAAAATAATACTTAAGTACAGAAACACAACCCAATTCCTGGAGTATTTTAATTAAAGTAAAAAAAAAAAAAATCACCCGTCTTCAAACTACTGACATTATAACAAGTTATTATATATATTATATTCTCTTCCAACAATAAATTAGGGAAAACATTCAAAAGTTTCTGTATTTTAGAATTGTGTATTTTGTAAATACACAGTTAAAAGTCAAATTCAAATTTTTATTTGTCACATACATAATCGTACACAGTATGATATGCAGTGAAATGCTTACACGACTGTTATGACCCTAGGAAAAGGAATAAGGACAGAACAAAGGACAGGATAAAATATAAAAATAAAATACAAAAATATGAAATACAAAAAAATATACAAATTATACTAAAATACGAAATATAAAATATAAAAACAAGTTCACAGTAAGAAAAAAAATATAATAGAATAAAATAGAATAAATATAAATAAAGTAGGCATGTATGTAGAATATGTATATAAAATAATCGATGTATATCGGAAGTGTAAAATGTACATACAGGAAGTGTAAAATACAACAGCTGTGATGCAAAATTATATAAAATTTAAAAGTGAAAATAAAAAAAAAAGTGTATAGTGTCCAAGGTGCAGACAGCAGCAGTACAAAATTATTGCAAAATTATATAAAGTGAAGTGTGTAGTGTGCAAAAGTGTCCAAGGTGCCCAAGGTGCAGACAGCAGCAGTACGGGGTGGTCATGAATTTTATCGGTTATTAGGTCTCACATCAGTTTACCGGTGTGATTCCAGCAGTCTCTCGGCTCCTACTAGCCAGTCATGAACAAACTCTGAGGAGCACTTTGTTTGCTGAGTCACTGCACATGCTGGACTTTGAGAAAGTCTTAAGCGTTTCGGGTGAAGGGGGAAGGTGTGAGGGGATAAATGGACTTTGAAAGCAAACCCTGGAACACACAGAGGTTACTCTTCTACCAGCAGCTTACTTTCCATTCATATTAAAATCAAACATGCTGCCTTTGACCCAGTCCACCACTCTGTTTAGTCAGTTCTTACAGTGTAACACGCAATTTACGCAGGAGCTTCACGTCATCATTTTACAGTACTGACCCCGAGGAGCCATAACCCCTTGGCTACGGACTTGACGAGAACCCAAGGATCCTGCATGTCAAGATATTTTGTTCTCAGTGCCAGCTGGACAAACTTAGCCTGCAGTTTTCTGTGCTGCAAAAAAAAGTTTGCTATGGCCAGAAGAGGTTTAGCGGTGGTGTTTTCAGTACAGTGTTAGACTGTTCAGGATTTCCTACGAAAACAAAGGTATTTCAAAGCTGATTACACACCTCCAACTCTACAGCTTGCTGGAGCCCTAGGCGGTTTGATTTGCACACTCTGGATGTGAGGTGTAGTAATGAAATGTTTGTCTGCATGTGAATATCTGGAGGGTGTTTAGTGTTTTGTCACTTTGAACTCTGGAATTTTTTGCACAGTAAGGCATCTTCAAGCTCGGCAATGTAATGCTAATGTGATCAACATAATAATAACAAAGGTATAATTTTGTCTGCAATATCCTGACAACTTTTTAGACTGAACAGCTTGATGTCTGCATTTTGTAGATTTCTACCCTGAAGACAGACAGCCACCCGATCTGTGAGAAAGCTGTGGCAGATCTTCTAGTCTAAACCATGGCATTCGCAGACCTGCTGGAGCAGGTGGGCAGCATGGGTCGTTTCCAGCTGATCCATGTCACCCTGCTCTCCATACCCATCCTCATGATGGCGAGCCACAACCTGTTGCAGAACTTCGTCGCAGCCGTGCCTCCGCACCACTGCACTGTTCACACCAACCTGTCTGATTCTACGATAAGTCCGGCTGAGATGCTGCTCCTCAGCGTGCCTCTGGATGAACAGGGTAAACTGGAACGCTGTAGACGCTATGTGCATCCACAGTGGAACCTACTCAGCAAGAACAGCTCAGAAGACCTGAAAAAGGAAGAAATCGAGATGGAGGGATGTGTGGATGGATGGAGTTATAACAATACTGACATGAGCGCAACCATTATTACAGAGGTACTGGGTTCTGTCTTTAGCTTAATTTGATTCAACTGTGTAAATACAGTAGAGTGACGTCCTTTGTTTTTCTTTCGCAGTGGGATTTGGTGTGTGACTTGAAATCCCTGAAACAAATGGGGCAAACTATTTACATGGGAGGGGTGCTTTTGGGAGCGTTGGTCTTTGGGGGACTTTCTGACAAGTAAGGAACATTGTGCTGGCATGTTCTCGCTATTCGGTAATTACATACAACTCCTAATTCTAATCTAAATCGTATAGTTAAGTAAATTAACTGTACAAAGCAACAGACTAAACAATGTTTACAAAATAATTCTCCCACATTTATCAACTGATAAGGAAGTATATACATTTATTTGGAAATAGTATTTTCTATCCATTGCGCCATGAGGCAGAGATGTAAATCACCTGTGCCATGAGGCAGAGCCATTAATTCACATCACAGACTATAAAGAAACACTGAATATACATACTTAAAAAAAGAAAAAAAAACTTTTCAGGTAAGAAGAGGCTGAGAGGATGCAAATCCAAAACATCATGCAAACATATTGAGCATATACATTGCTGTGAACTGAATGACTCATTTTAAACTGTCTGTGTGTGTGTGTGTGTGTGTGTGTGTGGAAAACAGGTGTGTGTAATCATTATGTGGGTGACAGAGAATGTGGAAGTGCATGTGTGTTCTTTTAAGTGGAGTCCAGTACGGCCATGTTCATAGTCATCTTATATACATATAAGTTGTACAGTGAGGGAAAAAATGATTTGATCCCCTGCTGATTTTGTACGTTTGCCCACTGACAAAGAAATGATCCGTCTGTAATGTTAATGGTAGGTTTATCTGAACAGTGAGAGACAGAATAACAACAAAAAAATCCAGAAAAACACATTTCAAAAAAGTTCTACATTGATTTGCATTTTATTGAGTGAAATAAGTATTTGACACCTTTGCAAAACATGACATGGCAAACCCTTGTTGGCAATCACAGACGTCAGACATTTCTTGTAGTTGGCCACCAGGTTTGCACACATCTCACATCTCAAGGAATTTGGGCCCACTCCTCTTTGCAGATCCTCTCCAAGTCATTAAGGTTTTGTGGCTGACCCTTCAGCCCCCTCCACAGATTTTCTATGGGATTAAAGTCTGGAGACTGGCTAGGCCACTACAGGACCTTAATGTGCTTCTTTTTGAACCACTCCTTTGTTGCCTTGGTCGTGTGTTATATCCATCCACGACCCATTTTCAATGCCCTGGCTGAGGGAAGGAGGTTCTCATCCAAGATTTAATGGTACATGGCCCCGTCCATCGTCCCTTTGATGCGGTGCAGTTGTCCTGTCACCTGGGGATGGTGTACTTGGAGTCATAGGCAGCATTCCTCCTCCTCCAAACACGGCGAGATGAGTTGATGCCAAAGAGCTGGATTTTGGTCTCATTTGACCATAACACTTTCACCCAGGTCTCCTCTGAATCATTCAGATGTTCACTGGCAAACTTCAGATGAGCCTGTACATGTGCTTTCTTTAGCAGGGGGACCTTGCGGGTGCTACTGGATTTCAGTCTTTCACGGCGTAGTGTGTTACCAATTGTTTTCTTGGTGACTATGGTCCCAGCTGCCTTGAGATCATTGACAAAATCCTCCAGTGTAATTCTGGGCTGATTCCTCGCCGTTCTCATGATCATTGAAACTCCATGAGGTGAGATCTTGCATGGAGCCCCAGACTGAGGAAGATTGACAGTCCTTTTGTGTTTCTTCCATTTGGGAATAATTGCACCAACTGTTGTCACCTTCTCACCAAGCTGCTAGGCGATGGTCTTGTAGCTCATTCCAGCCTTGTGTAGGTCTACAATATTGTCCCTGACATCCATGGACAGCTCTTTGGTCTTGGCCATGATGGAGAGTTTGGAATCTGATTGATTGCTTCCTTCTGTGGACAGGTGTCTTTTATACAGGTAACGAGCTGAGATTACAGTAGGAGCACTCTCGGGGAGTGCTCTTAATTTCAGTTCGTTAACTGTATGAAAGACACCTGTCCACAGAAGGAAGCAATCAATCAGATTCCAAACTCTCCATCATGGCCAAGACCAAAGAGCCAGAAATCTTTCTGATTGATAGGGGATCAAATACTTATTTCACTCATTAAAATGCAAATCAACGTATAACTTTTCTGAAATGTGTTTTTCTGGATTTTGTTGTTGTTAGTCTGTCTCTCACTGTTCAAATACACCTACCATTAAAATTACAGACTGATCATTTCTTTGTCAGTAGGCAAACGTACAAAATCAGCAGGGGATCAAATAATTTTTTCCCTCACTGTATGTTTGTCCATTGGTTTACAATTTCACTGATTTATATGTATTTAATCAATCATTGTCTGCTGTCAACTGATTTAGCAACTTATTTATTTATACAGGTACAGGCTCATAAACATTTAACAGTTTTTTTTACAAGAAGTAATTAACCTTAGCCATCAACTAGGTTGTTACTTTGGTCTTTGTCTAAAACAAACTTTTTACTAGAATGCATGCCGAAAATGTCACACACTAGCTTTAAACATTCTCGTTAAGCTACCATATGTAATGGCATTAAAAGAGAGTACAGAATGCTAAGAAGCTGTGATGAGATGACAGTTCCTCACATAACAATGTTCAGCAGGCTTTGGTCATTTATATTGATTGCTTGTTAAACACACCAGTGCAAAACTGAAAAAAGCAAGCATCAGTCACCAAGCATGTGTACATTTGGGGTAAGCTTGAGAGGGTGGCATGGGGGAACAGCAGGTTAGCTGTATATATACTGCCCCAATGGTTTGAATGAATGGGTGGATGGACGGACGGAGGGGTGGAGGGATGGGTGGGTGGATGGGTGGATGGACGGACGGATGTATGGGTGAATGAATAAATAAATAAATTAAAGGACTGTCATGTGTCATTAAAGCGACCATTTCCCATCAACACATCCTCACGCCTCATGCTCCATATATTTACTATTTATATTCTCACCATATAAAAAAGTAAACTCCATATACATCCCAATCCTTCATATGATTATCACAGACATGTCCAAATGCACTAACAAAGCAAAACTTGACCTAAACAACTGTTTCCCTCCCTACAGGTTTGGCCGACGTATCTTGCTCCTGATCTCTAATCTGCTTTTGGCAGTTGCAGGGACATGCACCGCCTTTGCATCTTCCTTCTCCCTCTTCTGTCTGTTTCGCTTCTTCTGTGGCATGGCCATGTCTGGGATAATCCTCAACTCCTTCTCCCTCAGTGAGGACACTTACACACACACTTTGTTATTGCACTACATTTGGTTGAGTAGACTGAATGAGCTCACCTGTGTGCTCCTTTCTCTGTCTTTCCTGTATAGATGTGGAATGGATCCCCACTCGCATACGGACTGTGGTAGGTACAGCTACAGGCTACTGTTACACCACTGGGCAGCTGATCCTGGCAGGGGTGGCTTATAACATCCAAGACTGGCGCTGGCTCACTCTGGCTGTCTCTCTACCTTTCTATGTTTTCTTCCTCTACTCTTGGTGAGTAGTAAACATCCATATAGTACTCCTGAATGTCATTTTAAGCAGTCAGAAATAGTCTACTGAATATGAAAAGAATATTGTGGCAGAGGCACATCACTACATGTTCACTCTTTTTTTTTATTTTAATACTTTTAAAATATTCAAATATTTCCCCTACTAAATCTTGTGTAACTGTAGTTCTATGATTTTTTACTCTCAGGTGGTTCTTGGAGTCTGCAAGATGGCTAGTTCTTAGCAAGAAACCCGAGGAGGCAGTTAAAAACCTCAAATCTGTAGCTCGGATCAATGGCCGCCAGTCTGAGGGTGACAAGATCAATCTTGAGGTAATGAGAGTCAGAGTGAACATTTATGCTTTAAATCTTTCTCTTTTTCATACCTCAGGTTTGTTGATTCTCGGTTGTGTTCTCACTTTGTCACAAATGTTTTTCTTAAAAAAGTCAGATGAGAAAACAGAGACTTTTTGACAGTAAATGAGTCAAAACAGAGAGAAAAGCCATACTTGACATCAGCAAGATTTAGACACATGATCATCTAACCACCATTTTACAGTTTGAATAGTTGATAAATTGAATGTAAAAAGGTGCCTTCTCTCCCCACGCACATCAATGAGCCTCGGCCACCCATGACCCTGTCACCGGTTCACCACTGTTCCTTCCTTGGACCACTTTTGATAGATACTGACCACTGCAGACCGGGAACACCCCACAAGTTTTGGAGATGCTCTGATCCAGTGGTCTAGCCATCACAATTTGGCCCTTCATCAAACTCGCTCAAATCCTTATGCTTGTCCATTTTTCCTGCTTCTGACACATCAACTTTGAGGACAAAATGTTCACTTGCTGCCTAATATATCCCACCCACTAACAAGTGCCATGATGAGGAGATAATCAGTCTTATTCACTTCACCTCTCACTGTAGTTAGATTGTAGCATAGTACTAAAAGTACTGGACAATGTACAGATATACATTTTTATGTTCTTGTAATAAACTCTGTTATATAAGTAAGTGAATTTGACGACACATCATTAAGTTGGCAGATCTGAGAACAGTTTATGACTCTATGGGACATATACAGTGTGTGAGATTACTAGGGTTATCTGTCTCAAGAGAACAAACAGAAAGACCAAAGCAGACTCCAGTTACCTTTTCACTTTTATTCTCATTAGATCAAAGTGCTAGCTATGAGAAATTACAGAGAAAATAAGGTGATATCTTTTAAGATGTTTAGACGTGTGTGTTAAATATGTGTGTAGATGCTGCAGGAATCCATGAAGAAGGAGCTGTCTTCCTCAATGGTCAATCACAGTGCTCTGGATCTAGTGCGGACACGCAGCATGAGAACCATCACCGTGTGTCTCAGTGCAGTGTGGTCAGTTGCTAAAGATTATTCAGTTAGATCACCGATTTTAAGACACTCAGTTTGTACGCATCAGTTCATGGTGACTGCCTAGTAATCCTTCCTATACATTCATGTCATGTCCTTCTAGGTTCTCAACAAGCTTTTCCTACTATGGCTTGTCAATGGATTTACAGAAATTTGGCGTGAACATATATTTGATTCAGGTGATCTTCGGTGCGGTGGACATTCCAGCCAAAATCATTGTCACAGTAGCGATGAGTATTGTAGGACGCAGACTGTCCCTGTGCATATCACTCGTATTGGCTGGTATTACCATTCTTGCCAATCTGCTTGTGCCTTTTGGTAAGCATGCTAACATTGTCGTGCTAACGTTACTGCTATTCTAGAAGCTATAAAAGTGTGGCAATTCTACTATGGCTTGAAATGGCTTGTGGTATTTTTGGGCTATAATGCTTTGGTCTGATGCATGTTCTTGTGCATGTGTAGAAATGCAGACATTGCGTACCTCCTTGGCAGTAATTGGGAAAGGTTGTCTGGCTGCTGCCTTCAACTGCTGTTATCTTTACTCAGGAGAACTATATCCCACAGTGGTCCGGTAATCCTCTTCATTTTTATCATCTTATTTTTACCTAAATGCACAGATGATATACAGTAGGTTGAGTCATCATTTCACACACATGACAAAAATCATTATAAATCTTTATCAATTCCTTTTTGTCTATCTATCTATCTATCTATCTATCTATCTATCTATCTATCTATCTATCTATCTATCTATCTATCTATCTATCTATCTATCTATCTATCTAATGTAAATCACTCAGTGACATGGTAGCAGAGCAATGCATAAAATCATGGAGATACAGTTCAAGGGCTGACCAGAATAGGGGAAAACAATGTGATCTCAGTGACATTGACCATGGCCTGATTTTTGGTGTATTTCACAAACTCCTGAGACTTTCTCACACAACAATCTCTAGAGTTTACACAGAACTAATACCATTTCTTTGGCAGAACTACTTTGTTGAGTACTACATCAAAGGACAATGGTCATACTAGTGGCCTAACTCAAATAACCACTCTTTACTACCATGGTCAGCAGAAAAGCATCACAGAAGGCACAACACACCATGCCTTGAGACAGATACATTGCTACAACAGTGGATGGCCACATTGGGATCCAACCAAGAACAGGAATCTGAGGATACATTAGGAACAAACAGGCTGAAACTAGATGGCTGATGACTGGAAAAAAGACCAGGTAATGTCAGTTACCTGTTCTTAGTTAACAAAGTGGAGCCTGGTGTGATCCTCTGCTGTTATAGCCCATCTGCCTTAACCTGTGATGTGCATTCTGAGATACTTTTCTTCTCACCACAGTTTTCATTTTATTTCCCATAGCCTTCCAGTCAGCTTAAAGCAGTCTGACCATTTTCCTTTAATCTCTGACGACAGAACTGACACTTACTGGATGTTTTTAGGTCTTCACACCATTCTCTGTAAACTCTAGTGATAATTGTGTGTGAAAACCCCAGAAAATCAGCACTTACTGAAATACTCCAACCAGCCCATCTGGCACCCACAAGCATGCCACTGTCAAAATCAATAAAAACATTTACCTGAAAAAAATATGTGTTTGATCACAGTATGCCGTATATGAACAATTGAAGTTGAGGTAATCATTAGAGAGAGCACTGAAATGTATTTTAAGCTGCTTTCTTCTTGCTCTCCACAGGCAGAACGGCATGGGATGGGTGTCCACCATGGCTCGTCTTGGGGCAATGGTGGCCCCAGTGGTGCTTCTCTGTTCTGAGACAGTCATCTGGCTTCCAGGTTTCATCTATGGAGGAGCTCCTGTCCTGAGTGGAATCTTTGCTTACTTCCTCCCTGAGACGCTGAATATTCCACTTCCTGATACCATCCAAGACACTGAGGAAAGGTGAGTCTGGTATGCCTACAGGATGTGCTTTTGACATCACCTTCAATGGAAACTCTTTTCTTTGTGGTTTAAAGCCAAATTTTATCATTATTTTTTTCTAAGGCAGTATGCAGGACCTGCTGAAAGAGAGACAAACTAGTTTCCTTGATGTCCAACCAAAATGAGATAATTATACATAAGACTGTGTAAACATGGCAACCCCAAAGAATGCACAATTTTATACAAATAGATTATAGGTTTTATTTTAGATACAAAAATATAAATAAACTAGAAGCTGTAATAAAAAGTATATATAATTAAATAAAAATGATATATAGTCATAAATGATGAGATATAACAAAATATTATATCATTATATATATTATTTAAAATGCATTATAATATTCCTTTAAAGCCTGTCTGCTGTATTTAAAACAGAGATTCATATTATAGATTATAAAATACAATTTTATATATTTATACATTTTATATATTTTATACATTTTTTTTTATTGCTACAGAGGTCTCAAGAAGAAAAATTCCAAAACCTCCAAAAACAAGGAGGAAGTGGCCATGAATGACCACTGTGATATGCCGCTGAAGGAAAGTGCTTGAGACCTTGTGTTGTCAAAATGCAGCAGAATGTATCCGACATAAAACACACAGACTGACATAACAGAGTAGGAAGTTACATTTGTACTAAAAGTTGATTTTTTTTATTTTTTTTTTGGTGAAAAACTGTTTATTCATAACACGTATAAAATCCTCAAATTTCAAGTCAATTAGAAAATAAAATGATTTTGAATAAAATGTTTTATATGGCACTACTCTCTTTTGTGAATCAATAATACATAAAGATTCTACAATATTTTTTACAAAAGTCTTTATACTAGTGTACTGTTCAATTCTTGATCTGGTTTGGTCAAAAATGTTTATTCGTTTTTAATCACTGCACTGAATAAACATTTATATTTATTCACTTTCTCTCTATAATTGTCTATGGTAAAATCTCATACATATGGACTTGTATGGTAAAAATGCACATAATTTGGTTTTAAAAAATCATTTTTCACAGAAACTGTTGATATGGTGAAGCTTTCCATAAAAATATGTTTTTTTACATATATATATTAATGGAAGGAGTCTCCAGGATCAGAGCTTTTTAACAGATAGGATGTTTTCCAAAAATGTGAAGTATGAGTGTGAGTAAACTTCATTTCTACTTTCTACTTTTCTTTTTGTCTTTATTCTTACTGGGTCCAAATCACAAGTTAAGCACAATTTAGGCCTCCTTGTGCACAAACAAAGGTCTGGTAAGTCTTCAGGATGTGCTTTGGACACATTGGAAACTGTTGAAATGCTGTTTTGTGCTCATTATACACATTTTCTTAAGGGTTTAAAGTCATATTTTAGCATTTTTTGTTTATAAGGCAGTATGCAGGACCTGCAGAAAGAGAGAAAAAATTACTTTCCTTGACGTCCAACCAAAATTGAGATCCTGAGATAATTATACATAAGGCTGTGTGGCTGCTTTTCATTATGTGACATGGCAAAATCAAAAACTACACAAATATATTATTGGTTTTGTGTTAGATACAAAAATATAGTAGAAAAGTGAAACAACTTAAAGTGAGTACACTTTATTTTCTTTCATCTATTCTTTATGCCTTTTTCAAAACATCCATCCATCCATTGTCTATACCCGCTTTATTCCTAATTAGGGTCACAGGGATCTGCTGGAGCCTATCCCAGCACACATTGGGTGAAAGGCAGGGGTACACCCTGGACAGGTCATCAGTCCATTACAGGGCCACACATATAGACAGACAACCACACACTGGGCAATTTAGAATTACCAATCAACCTAATGTAATGTACACTGTGGGAGGAAACTGGAGTGTGTGAACTCCACACAGAAAGGCCCCTGCCTGTTCGACCCCGGGATTCGGACCCAGGACCTTCTTGCTGTGAGGCAACAGTGCTAACAACTAAGCCACGGCGCTGCCCTTTTTCAAAACATGTAATATATAAATAATCTGGATCCAAGTCACAAAGTCTCAGGGTGTGGAACTAGATCTGATCCAGTTACACCAGTAACCCTAACCCTAACCCCTAATCCTAACCCATGAGGTCCTAACAACAAATACTATACTATAAATATCCAGACTCAACCTCCTGGACTTTTTTGTTTGACTCTATCCAGGTAAGAGGAGTAGGATCAGATCCAAAAAGAAAAACAAAAAGATTTTAAATTATTGAACAGACATACTTTGGTGTTAATGATATTTAGGGATGGTATTCACACAAGCTGGAGGCTGTATGCTTTACTAGAGACTGGGAGCTAAATTAGCCTTGTAGCTATAATAAATTAAAAATAATGACGTCTTGGTTGATCTAACTACACTAGGGACAACTTCATTTCATTATTATTTATTTATTGCTAATGAATAATTTTGTTAACTCTTTTATTGAACGTGAGAAAACAATAAGAGATAGATCCCAGAGTTCTTTTCAAATGTGATCGGTCGGAAGAGCAGATTCATTTTCTATAAAAGCAGCGTTTGTTTATTGCATTTCTCTTATAAGAGAAATAAAACACTCGAGAGTGTGCTGCTGTTGGAAATGCCATCATGTCATTAATTGTTTTAATGTAATGTCATGTTTTAGACTTTACACAAATGCCACAGGATTAGCCCAATGCTAATTTTTAATTTTTTTTCCTCCTCACGTCGGGAGGCGAGCCCTCCCCCCCTCCCCCGGGATCAATGAAAACTCCCAGAAGCCATTGCTCGTTTCCTCTGCCTTCATAATTCCTCATCTGCGGCGTTAGCATTAGCATTAGCACTCGTCCTGCTTTAGACGCTGCAACATGTCCGCACTGCTCAGAGGACTCGCCCGGATCCGCTCTGCTCCTGCTCTGCGGGGGACAGCCATCACTCAGCGGGCTAACATTACAACAAAACCCGCAAAGGAAGCTGTAGGAGCAGCTGTAAGTCTCTTATAGAGTTTTATTATTATTATTATTAATAATAATAATTTGCCAGCGCGCCATTCCTCCGTCTCCGGGCCTGTACCGCTAGCGCGGTGTATGCTAGCTTAACCTTCAGATTGTAGGGTGATGCTAGCTTGTTAGCTTACTAGCTAACGTCTGAGATGGAAGAAATGAGAGGGGAAAGTGTGATAATAGTAATTATATTAGGGGTCAGTTACATGTACAGACCAAACGGCTTATATTCTGTATTTTTATTTTATTGTATTAATTATAATTTTGAAGTATGGGAAGAACTAGGCTTGCTAGCTAAAGGGCTAACTAGCTAAGTGTAGCATAGATGGCAAGCTAGGCTAAAAAGGTCACTTGTCAACTATAATAGTCTGTCGGGGTAAATATTCTTTTAGTTGTGTTAAAATTTTGTCTAATTCCATTTGACAGTTTATACTTAAAAAAAAAAGTAAACTTTTCTCAGAAGAGAAGGTTATTAAATATCTATCTGTCTATTAACAAATGTAAGTCTAAATATGTCCTTCAGTATTTTTATGTTGGTAAGTAATTTAGCTTATTATCTAGAAATCAACTCAAAATGAGAAGAGAGTAGAACAAGCTAAAAACACACACGCACAAAAAATCCATATTAATGATGTAATAAAATAAAAATAATTTTAATTGTATACAGACACCCTGAAGTCATTGTAGTTACTGAGCTATTGTTTATAGAAGTGTAAGGAAGAATGCATGATGGGGACATCTGTAAGTTTAGTTAGTTCCTGTTATTGCTTACGTTATAGCTGCTATAAACACTGGTTTCCCAACACCAGAGTCTCTCATTCTCTCTGCTGGGGTTTACACATGACCAGTGAGAGGTGAAACACTGATCATCATGGCACCTGTTAGTGGGTGGGATATATTAGGCAGCAAGTGAACATTTTGTCCTCAAAGTTGATGTTAGAAGCAGGAAAAATGGGCAGGCATAAGGATTTGAGTGAGTTTGACCAAAAGGGCCAAAGTGTGATGGCTAGACCACTGGATCAGAGAATCTCCAAAACTGCAGCTCTTGTGGGGTGTTCCCGGTCTGCAGTGGTCAGTATCTATCAAAAGTGGTCCAAGGAAGGAACAGTGGTGAACTGGTGACAGGGTCATAGGCAGCCAAGGTTTGATCATTGATCCACGTGAGGAGAGAAGCCTGGCCTGTGTGGTCCGATCCAACAGACGAGCTACTGTTGCTCAAAGAAGGAAGTTAATGCTGGTTCTGATAGAAAGGTGTCAGAATACACAGTGCAGGACGGGTCAGGGCTGTTTCGGCAGCTAAAGGGGAACAAGCACAATGTTAGGCAGGTGGTCATAATGTTATGCCTGATTGGTGTATAACTCTTGTGTATGAGCTGTTTCTATATAAATGATATTGTTATGATATAATTGACATTGATATGACATTAGTACATTGTCAACCTCTAAGTAATACAGAGTCTTTTCGGGCTTTTGCAGATAGACAGACAGGAGAAACTCTTGTTAGTACTTCTATATGATGACACGAATAACTATGGCAACCATAATAGTTAGTGTTTACTATCATGCCATTAAAAATCTGATTATTCCTTCATTAAAAGAGGGTTATTATACACTAACTTAACCTTCTTTTCAGCATGCAATCACCTCGCATTTAATGGATGATTTAATGGCCCTCGCACTTACAGGACGAAAGGATAGATGAGAGAGACGGAGTGAGCGTGTTCAGTGTTACAGCAAGAACAAAACTTAATGAGTTTAGTATCCTTGCTCCCTAACGATGTCCTCGCTCCGAGCCAACGTTTTTCCTGCCTAATGAAGGGCTTAATAGCGAGCTAATGGGTTTGATCAGGTGTTTTGGGAGTTACGTTGGACTGCAATAGAGAAACTTTGATCTAGAGGTTTGAGCTTTTTTTTCTACATGCACGTTATATTGTATGCCTTACATAACAAATACATATTAAAACTACCTCAAATGACTATGAAGAACATTTCAAAATTTTCATAGTTTATTTCAGTAAATTGGCAAAGAAACATCCATGAGGTAGTGTTTACACGGTGAGGGTTGTGTTGGGGCACGCTTTTATTTAAAGCTACTACTTGCAGTTAAAAACCTAAACGTTTATCTGAGTTGTAATGGTTTGCAATGATCCCAGTTACACTAGCAAGTTCTTATACAACTATGCAACTTAATAACAGACTTAAATGAATCTAGTTTAATCTGTGCTGATTGTAAAACGTTTGACCGCCTGCTTTGTGACGATTGCCATCGTTTTCCCGCTGCTGGTGTCCGTTTCACGTCTTGTAACTTTATACATCTCATTGTCCATGAACTGATCATATGTTTGTCCTCCATGCAGGAGACGGTATTTGGCCTCGCGCTGTTTGCGACGGCCATCCTGGTTCCCTCCGGCTGGGTCCTGGCTAACCTTGAGAGCTACAAGAAGAGGGAGGCATGATAAAGAAATCCACAATCCTTTTCCCTCACACCCGTATCGGGACCACTGGAACCTCGGACCACCTCTTCACGAGGCAGTTTACCTTCTCATATTCACATCAGTCTCTTAAAAAAAAAAAAATCAACGAATGACTCCTGCAAAATGACTTGTAATAATCGGTGATCTTGTGGCTCTTCTTGTGGATGTTACACCCTAAAAAATAAAAATGTTATTTAAATCTTAAACTGTTGCTGTGTCATGTCTCTTGGTTTGGTTTCTTCTAAGGATTATGATCATTTCATTCCTCTGGCAGTATGAATGCAAATAAATAAATAAACTGGCGTTTAATTTTGTATTAAATAGGCTCCGCGAGCCGGAAGCATGCGCGTGCTCGTCACGTGACAGGAAGTATTTCCAGGCAACATGGCGGACGAAGAACAACAACAAGAAGGGATGTCTCAAAAGGAGATCGATGGTGAGAGATTTCACCAAGCTCGAGCAGTTTGTCGTCTTGAAATCGTTTTTTTTGCAATCTGCGCGATTCATGGAAATGATGTTTTTATGCTGCTTTAGTTACGGAGGTGAGCTGCAAAGGATAACTCGCTCACCAGATGCTAGCTGGCTAAAACGTTAGCAACCGAACTGCCAAATTCAGATCCTTGCTAATGGTCTTATTTAAGCTATGATATATTTTTTTTAGAAAATTAAAAAAACGTTCTGCCTGTAAAGGCACCATTTTCCAGATTTCACCTAATGAAAGTTTCTAGAAAATATTATTTACTCGAGCCCACGTGAAATTAACCCCAGTGTCCCTTTACGCATTAAAAGCCCCCTTTGTCTAGGGCACAGATCCGGGTGAACCTTCTGACCTGCACGTTTTAGTGTTTTCCCTGCTCTAACACACTTCAATTCATCTACTACATTAATTAATAGCCCTTCTTGAGCTAAGTTGTGTGTTTTAAGAAAGGAAAACACTAAAACGTGCAGGACAGGGTGTACTCCAGGACCAAGATTGGGGACTCGGGAGTCTAGATAATTGTATTTGGTCCACTTGTGAACAATCCATATTCATAAGGATGTCCAAAAAAATCAAGAATAAAAAGAATTAAGTGTAGAAGATGATGTGTAGAGCATACTTTGTAAACAAAACCCAAAATAGTAGTTTATAGTAGTAGTAGTTTCTCACCCATTGGTTCCTGACTTTTTGCATATTATCTGACTGGTCCTTCAATCATGTTCACAAGCTTGGTCCTGGAGTGTTTGCCCTGCGCCCAGTTATACCTTATCCCGTGAGTTCTTCATTAATTACATAAATCACACAAAACCTTTTAGTGTGTTCAAGCAGAAGAAACACTAACGCCAAAACTACAGGTCACTTTGTAAAGTATACAGTTACTGACTAATCCATTTGCTGCTCTTCACATTGTTGTGTTTTATGCTCATGCAAGTGCTTTCTGGGATTTATAAAGCTCTGTATCACTGTGATAGAAAAATATTGGCGACAATCAAGGGGAAGGTGTACAAGACAATGGTGAGACCGGCCATGCTGTATGGTTTAGAGACAGTGTCACTGAGGAAGAGACAGGAGTCAGAGCTGGAGGTAGCAGAACTGAAGATGTTGAGGTTCTCTTTGGGAGGGACACGGTTGGACAGGATTAGGAACGAGTACATCAGAGGGACGGCTCATGTTGGACTTTTGGGGGACAAAGTTAGGGAGACCAGGTTAAGATGGTTTGGACATGTTCAGAGGAGGGAGAGTGAGTATATCGGTAGGAGAATGTTGGACATGGAGCTGCCAGGCAGGAGGCAAAGAGCAAGGCCAAAGAGGAGGTATATGGATGTAATAAATGAGGATATGAAGCTAGTGGGTGCAAGTGTTAAGGATGCAGAAGATGGGGATAGGTGGAGAGAGATGATTCACTGTGGCGACCCTGAAGGGAAAAGCCGAAAGAAGAAGATCTAGCTCTGTATCACAACTGGGATGAGAATCCAAAGCACACACTGCATATGCTTAAAGATGAACTTTAGTGTCGAATTGCTGCTTTCACCTAAAGCTTGCAACTCAATACTAAAATTTTGATTAGAGGTAGCCAAAGAAAACACCCCTTCAACTAGGATACTCATGAAGGCACCCTCAAACCCAGAGTTCGTGTAGATGTCATCAAATCAACATGGCTGCTCATAACATGAACTCTAAATAAAAATATCTTCCAAATAACATCACCGCATGAAATGTTTTGGTCGTAGAATTTTACTTAAAATCATTAAACATTGGTTAAATCTATAATGCAGTATTTCTTTTCTTAGAAAAGAAATACACTATATGTTCAAAATATGTGAAACTTAACCATAACACTTATATGTGCTATCTGAATGTCCTGCTCCTTCTTCTGTGTTATTATAACCTCCTCTATTCAGTTTTCCACTGTCAGCCATAAGAACCTCAGAGAGGAGGTCTGGGGTGGAGTTGGTGTTCAAATTCATCCCAAAAGTGTTCAGTGGGGTTAAGGTCAGGGCTAGTGCAGGACACTTGATTTCTGTCCACTCCAGCCTTGACAGATCCTGTCTTCATGTAGCTCTCTTCAGGGATACTGTCATGCTGGAATAGGTTTGGGCTTCTTAGTACCAGTGAAGGGAAATTGTAACTCTATAGCTTACAAAGACAGTTTAAACAACTTATATACTTTCTACTTTGTGGTAACGGCTTAGAGGAGAGCTTATAATGTGGTGTACAGTATAAGCTCATAATCAGTCATGTGAGCTGGATAACATGGTGTTAACAAAACACACTTTAATGGATGTTTTTCTGTACTTTGTGGGTCAAACACACCGAGCTAGAAAATTACATGACTCCGATTAACCAGGTCCAATCTGAATAATGGCAGAACTGTAGATCTGCATGAGGTACCAGTGAGATAATTCATGACTCAGCGGATAGGGCTTTGGACTGCTTATCAGGAAAGTTTTTTGAGATTTAATCCTAGCACCACCAGGCTGCCTCGGTTATCTCGTTGAGCATGACTCATTACTGCTCAGGTGTATTCTGTCTCAGTTCCAAAACTGTTTTGAACTCTTCTAACATTACAATAGGAGCCTCAGTGCAACACTTTGAGCTGTAGATCGGCTTGTTTTCACTTTCTTTTCAGTCTCATGCTGAATATAAACTCTATTAACAGGTGGTTAAATCAGTCAGCAGACTTGATGTAACCTGATCTGTTGCACTCCCCCTATGTCCATTCTACTCATCATTAGACTACACAGTAAATTCAGTCATATTTCTTTTTAAATTTAGCATTAAAACTTCATTTGAAAGAATTAATTGCACTAACGTTTACTTTCAGTTCTGTTCTCACCTTCCTGCATTTTCAGTCACTCCACCATCATATCTTAAGAAGGCTGAAGGATTTTCCCAGACTGAAGCGTGCATGATTCCAGCGTGTCACTTGAACTGGTGTAGAATGTACTTTAACTCTTAATTACAACAAATGATATGTATCTGATTAATGAAAGCCACTCGTAGTAAGACTGAGTGTGTGTGAAAGGAAGGGAAGTGGAACAGTAAGATTACAGGGTGAAGACGGTACAGGAGTTTAAGTACTTGGGGTCAACAGTCCAGAGTAATGGAGATTGTGGGAGAGAGGTAAAGAAGCGAGTGCAGGCAGGTTGGAATGGGTGGAGAAAGGTGTCTGAGTTCTGTGTGATAGAAAAATATCAGCGAGAATCAAGGGGAAGGTGTACAGGACAGTGGTGAGACCGGCCATGCTGTATGGTTTAGAGGCAGTGTCACTGAGGAAGAGACAGGAGTCAGAGCTGAAGATGTTGAGGTTCTCTTTGGGAGTGACACGGTTGGACAGGATTAGGAACGAGTATATGATGGGTTAAGAACAGTCCACAAAAAACCTGTGGTCAGAAACACCACCAGCACTCCTGTGTGTAATACACTCATACCACACACACACACACACACTACCATGTCAGTGTCACTCCTGTCATCTGAATCATACTGCAGTTTCATTTCCAGTGGTGGACTTCTGTTACATTTTCCATAGCAACAGATCAGTGACTGTATTCATATCAAGTGATGTATAACTTTTGTGTTCTGACAGGTTTGAATTGTCTCGCATATGATGAAGCTATTATTGCACAACAAGACAGGATTCAACAAGAGGTAATACCTGCTCTCTGGTTATCATCTGTTTTATTTCTCATAGTGTTGTGTAAAATACTTGGTGACTCAACAGGTGACACAGCACCAAGAGGACGCTCTATAAAAAACAGTGAAAAACATTGAATTGAGATCAAGATTTGGTGCAAATTAGATTTAAAATCCAAATGATAAATCCATGAAGAGACCTCAGTTGTTTTCTCCCCCAGCTTTTTGCTGTTTCATGACTTGTACCTCAGCAGAGATTGACTCAAATCACAGGAAAATCTAATGTAAAGTTCTAGTTTGCAGTGGAGTCTAAAGCACCATGATGGACAAAAGCATTTTTCAGCATTTATTCCTCTTAAATTATCGAGCCAGTTTGCAAGCAGAAATAGTGTGCCAACGTCTGTTATAGGAAGAAAAACAAAATTTCATCAACCCAAGACTTGTTTCCTTCTATTTTGCCAGATTTCCGCAACATCCAGGTTTTCCCAAGCCGCTATACGCGGGCATATTTCAAATAAAAGTCCCCCAGTGAAACATAAATAATCCATTAGTGCTTGGGATACATCCACATCTTGTGAGATGTAACATGAACAGTGGTGCGAGTCCGGGTAAACGTCAACCTGATATGCTGCTAACCTGCTTATTGCTTCGTTCCAGATTGCAACCAGCATTCCACTTGTATCAGAACGACAAGATCTAGCTATACTTAAGAAAGAATACGCTGAGGATGACACAATTTATCAGCAAAAAATAAGGGTAAGATGGTGTGCACCTACACATACTATTCTTAGACAGGGAATTATTCTGCATTTTGCTGCTGTATGGGGAAAAACCTTTTAATAAAAGTCTGTTATAATAATTATCATCCTATAACAGGATCATATAGCGTCTGAAGCTCTGATAATACTGGGATCTGTGAATATCTGGAAACATTCGCTCCTCGCTGTTAACCTACTTGTTTCTCGTATTGACAGGATTTACAAAAGAAGTACTCGTTCATTCGGAAGACGCGGCCCGATGGAAACTGCTTCTACAGAGCCTTCGGTTTCGCATATTTAGAGTCATTGCTGGACGATAGTAAAGAACTGCACAGGTAACTTCACCGCTCACAGCAGGAATCTCACTGAAAGAGTGAGGAAAAATATATCAGTTTAGTCATGCTTATTAAAGTGGAAAAAAAACATGCACTTGCAGGTTCAAAGCCATTGCTGCCAAGAGCAAGCTGGACCTCGTGAGCCAAGGCTTCACAGAGTTCACCATCGAAGATTTTCACAACACGGTACGTCCGGCAGTCCGACACGGACATGAAGTATCGATAAATATGTAAATCATATTGTCACACTTTGTTAGTATGTGTAATTGGCTCATAGTTAATATTTTTCATTTGTTTTGTTTTACATACTAACTCACACTATTATGTACTTAGGAAATTTCTTTCTTTCTTTCTTTCTTTCTTTTCTGCCTGCCTGCCTGTCTGTCTGTCTGTCTGTCTGTCTAAACTATGACAAACTCCACATTGTGAACACGTGAAGGTGATGCGTCACATAGCTGTCTGCCTTCATACTCTATGTGCGCCTTTGTGTCCACCAGAGGGCGTGATCTAAAAAAGTGAATGAACGTCTCGAACTCACTGCAGAAAAAAAAACCCTGAGAGAAGCAGCAGTGTCATGGATGCTGAGAATCTAAACGTTCTCCTGACTTCCTGTCTCTAAATTGCATATTTCTTGGTGTTTGCCATTAAATCTAACTAGTACAGTTCAGATCTGAAATATGAAATCGATTATTCTTCAGAACTTCAGTTTCAGAATAATTATGATAGAAGGTGTGAGCTGAACAGTATCCACACTGATGAAAGCACTCTCTGCTTGAAAGCACTTTATTATTGGTGTGTTGGTGTATGTAACACGTGATGCTGTGTATTATTTGAGGACAGGGACTCGCTCAGATTAGGGAAAATCCAGGGACTTTTCCAGGAACACACTGAATGCAAATTGGGATTTCATGTTGGTTGGGATGCCAGTCCATTGCGTGCACACACCAATTTAATCCTTATGTCATCTGTGAATGGAAATTTCATCGATAAACATTTACACATTCATATTATTGTATCTATTTAAATAATACATTTGAATAGTAGGATTAGGTTTGTGAAATAAATTGCTGAGGAACTCACGGTTGTGTGCCTGTCTGTGTGGCACGCTTACCCACAAACCCCTTCTATGAGTTGTGGCATGGATACATGGACCTGCTTCAATGCAGACATATAAGCACAGCCTAGAAACGTCAGAGCTATGATTATGGATGATGTTAACATAGTGAGGGTTCATATAATACACTGGCCTAAGGCTACGCTGTCCGAAATAATAAAGCTGTCTTACCAAGTAAACACATATATTTAGATGTGTTTGCACATTACCTCATAGTTGCTGTCTCGAGCTCTTTCTCCTCAGCTTTAATATCCTTATTTTTGATTTTCCGTAAATCGACTCCAGGTCTCCACTGTTTCACCTCGTACTTTGTATCTCTGATGCTTATCACGAGACCCGATTCTCTCAGTGCATGTTCTTACCCGATCTGCAGAGACCACACATGACAGCTTGTTTTCGATCCTGGGTCATTTCACTGATACTCTGAGAAAAACCATTTGGAATGTGATGCTGTCTCGTGTCTCATACAGAAAGTGTTTTTTTTTTTTTTTTTTCGTCCCTTACCGTTTCTAGTTCATGGACCTGATCGAGGTGTGCGATAAGCAGCCGACCGTGGCGGAGCTGCTCAACTCCTTCAACGAGCAGAGTGTGTCCGACTACCTGGTGGTGTACCTGCGCCTCGTGACTTCGGGTTACCTGCAGAGAGAGGATGAGTTCTTCCAGTATTTTATAGAGGGCGGACGCACCGTGCGAGAATTCTGCCAGCAGGTGAGTGAGCTAACATCTCGCCATCTCCCAACAGTGAAAGATGGCATGTTTTCGTGTATGATTATTAGAGGCTTTGGGACTGGAAATAGCCGAGGTCTTCTAGCGTCGTATACAACATGATTAATCAGAAGATGTTGATTCATTTTCTTAAACAGCAGCAGTTCCACCTGCAAGGTTCACATCAGTGCCCTTATTTCATTGTTACAGTTTAAGCAGTTAGATTGAGGCTTTTGGAAGGAGTCTCCAGTGTCAGCACTTTGTATCAGTATTTTTAGAAAAGAGAAAGGTTAATTGTTTTCCTATATCAGCATGCCAGTTGTATTTTTTTTTGTTTTTTTTTAACTACATAATAAAAGCCAGTTGTTTCCCAAAATGCAGATCAGGGAACACCATTTTACTGGGGGAAAGGGTAAGCGGGATGGGTATCTTTGGGTGCATTTCTATTTGTATGGAGGTAATATTGTAGATCTTTCTGAACATCTTTGTCTTATAGAACCACCACATCAAGAATTATCTTATTTAATATTGAAAAGTTTTGACCAATTGTGCTGGTCACGTTGACCAGAGAGAAATAATCTGTTGAAAAAATAAAAATCAGGATGATCTTCAAGCATGTAAGGAGGTTAGTTTTGTTTGCTTCGCTATATTGCTAAGAATTGCACCATTTGTTACTACCCAGAGAACGCTACACTGGAGTTAAACTCAAAGTGTTCTCCTTTGTGTTGACCAGGAGGTGGAGCCCATGTCCAAAGAAAGCGACCACATCCACATCATTGCTCTAGCGCAGGCCCTGAGCGTGTGTATCCTGGTGGAGTACATGGACCGAGGGGAGGGAGGCACAGTCAACCACCACGTCTTCCCCGAGGATGGAGAACCCAAAGTCTTCCTCCTGTACAGGCCGGGTCACTACGACATACTCTACAAATAGCAGCTCTGGAGCAGTTCCCATCATCCCTGTGCTGTATCTTTCGAGTCGACTTCAAAGCTGTGAAACATGAATTTTAGGAGTCCAGCAATCGATCTCGACGTCTCTTTCTCAGCGCCCCAAAGACTTCTGCGAAAATTCAGACACTGGACTTTGTACAGCTCCCTTTTTTTTGTATAACTCCAAACCCAACACTTCTTCACATATCCCATGTTTATGGCTGGAGTATTTTCTCTTGGTTAAAACCTCTGAGTTTTATTATACAGGATGTGTTCTCCGTGTTTGAGTGTGTGAAATAAACGTTTTGCAATAGACGTCATGATTTTTCACATCGTTCCGGTCATTTTATTCGAAAGAGAATTAAAAATGACAGCCGATTCAGCGCATTAAGCAAGTGAATGATATCACATGTATATCATGCCAGATCCTTTAGAGAAGAGCAGTGAAGAAGTTCGTTGCTTTGCCGTCTCTCCGCTCCACCGTGTTGTTAGAGAAACAGAACGCCGGAGGAATCAAGGCTGAGGGATCGCCTATGCCAATGATCATGTCGAAGAAGCTGAAGAGAGAGGAACAGGAATGTGTGTGTTACAAATATACTAGTGTCTGAGTCTCTTTAGACATAGTAAACACAAAGTCCTGTAAGTCTATGCATAAAATAACGTTGATAATGATCCTATATTCGAGAATTATTAGTCAGGAGCTCTAGTGTTCAAATGGGAGAAGTACAACAACATTAAACTCCTTAATCTCACGATTACATGAGTTCATGAAGAATTTGTCTCAGCTCAGCTTGAGGTGAGAAACTTCAAGTGCCTTTGCTGTCTGTAATGAACTCTCGAGAGTTTTTCAGCTGGCCGGTGTTGACTACACAGGAGTTTAATGGTTTATCCTGGAGTCACCCATGTCCACTCCATACTCCCAGCATGCATTATCTCGAGAAAGTGACTCCAGGACCCTTTGAGAACATGTGGTCTATGTACAATAAAAATACAGGTTGCTTGTCCGGGAGAGATGCGACTGATTTCAGGTCCAAATTCACCTCCTTCACTGTATTTTCTACTACAATTTAGATTTCCAATTTAGAAGACAGAGCAGAGTGACTGACAGACTAATGACTGTTGCCCCTCCCATATCCATCCATTTTCTATACCTACTTTATTCCTAATTAGGGTCACAGGGATCTGCTGGAGCAGCACACATTGGGCAAAAGGCAGGGGTACACCCTGGACAGGTCACCAGTCCATCACAGGGCCACATATAGACAGACAACCACACACACTCACACTCGCTCCTTTTGGTAATTTAGAATTACCAATCAACCTAATGAGCACTACATGTTTTTGGACTGTGGGAGAAAACCAGAGTGGTACCCAGGACCTTCTTGCTGTGAGGCAAGGTGCTAACAGTGCTAACCACTAAGCCACCGTGCTGCCCCACCTGCTGTATATTAATTTAAAATATCATGTGATACTATTAATACAATATTCCTCTAATTAAATCAAATTACAATTGACCTTAAAACCACAACTGTATTTTTACTTTCTTCTGGTACTCCTTAAAGCTTCTCTATTAACAGAAATCAGATTCAGCTCAACTGTCATGGCTCCATTTTCCGTAACTATGTCACCTTCTGATAATATACTAACAGGATCAGGAGGTATAGCTGCATCGCGAACCCTGATCCTTACAGCGTACATGAATTCCTCAGTCCAGAGTTGTAGCTGTCTATCCCCACACCCGCTCCTCAGGGCAAGAAGCCAGCTCATGCATTTGACCTAATTCATTCAAGCAATCATTCAAGGTATTCGTTAGCACAACCAGATCTAGATCAGAAAAGCCACAAATTACTAAATCGTTGATGTTCCTTTGGAAACATACCAAGAAACATGCATTTATGACAGTTTGGGAACAGGACGTTTCAACTTGAAGTAATATGCCCCAGAAGGTGTAATCGTATCCCCCACCACAAAATACTGATCAACCAAACGTCTTAGGTTTTCCGCAAGACCCAAATCTTTATACATGTCATTTTATGCTTCAAATGAAGTGTTCTGGTACAATTTCCACCTTCAAACGTTTGGCAGATGAGCTGAGAGGGAAGGAATGTTGGTAAACACCAGAATGATACCAAATTGCAAAACAGCATTCAGTTTAGAATTTATAATACTTATGAGTTTGTATATATTTGTTTCCTGCCATATTTACACAACATTTTTCCTCATACACGTGTGCAGATCCTGATAAACACCAATCACCTTTAAATTACCGATTACCATTAAAATGCTGTTTAGTGTCACCCACAAATCTCCATAAAAGGCAAAGAGAGCTGATGATTTGACTAAACGATGACTAAATAGTGAGAGTGCCTCCTTAGCATGAAAAATCTTTCAGTAATGCAGGTCAGACATTACAGCATGTCGGCTATCATAGATACGCACTAACTCGTCCTCCTTTTATAGCCTCCCATTACTTTAGAACATGATGTCCCATTAGTCTGTACATAATACGGACATAAATAACAGCGTTATAGTAAAGGTACATTAGTGGTGCTCTAGTGGCTCGATGGGTGAAGTACAACTTTTTTTTTTCAGCACATCAGTTTTGTTCATCTACATAAAAATTGTTCGAAGAATCTACAGTGGCCTAGGGGAGGTTAGGGTTATCAAAGCCTAGCTTTTAGAAAAAGAAAAGAATAAGATAGAAAGATAGAAAAATAATAATAATAAATAAATAATAAATAAAATAATACATTTCAATAATAATGATAATTATAATTAAATATTTATTAATATTAATAAATAATAATAATGAGATAGAAGAATAAGATAAAAATAAAAATTTGATCAAATAAAATGATTGGATAATATGATCCATCTATCTATCTATCTATCTATCTATCTTTCCGTCCGTTCGTCCGACATTTTTAATTTCTCAGCCTTAATATTATTTTTTAATAATATCCTAATATTTGTTTCTGATTATTTGTCCTAGTATAAAACTTTAACAGTTTATTGCTTCTCTGATATATTAATTTGTAATATATTATAATTTATTCAGTAAACTTGCTAACCCTGAACCTCACAGCTTGTTTGAATTACTCGGTCCGGTATTAAAGCGGTGTATCCCCACACCCCCTCCTCAGGGCAGTTGGCTGATGCCTTTGCCCTAATTCATTCAAGCAATCATCACTTTTTTCATTAGCACAACCAGAACTAATTCAGAAAAGCCACAACAAATAAATGGTTAATGTTCCTGTGGGAACATATAAAGAATCATGTGTTTATGGCACTTTGAGAACAGAACATCTCAAAAGGTTTATTGTAAATAAAGAATTATGCCCTGTTAACATGCCAGAACTTGACATAATAGGCCCATTTACACCTTTTCCCCATAACCCCAAATATGCAATCAGCAAAGACATGTTTTGTACTGGTACTACAAGGCCCAAATTTTCATAAACACTTGGAGTTTTATTAGAGTTATATTATCTTCTTAAACTTACAGCTTTTTCTGGTACAATTTCGTAACCACGCATTAGGCAAAAGGGCCCAAATGCTTGGTTAAAAGAGAGGGAATGCTATGATACGAAATTGCAAAATAAGTAAATAAATAAATAAATAAAGATCTGATTGTCTGAAATGATACTACAGAATTAAGTTATTAATTTTATTATCGGTGTGACATGCTTCTCACGACTGTCTGTTTTATAAAAAATCAAAAACATATAATGAAATGGAAGAGGGTCAAAAACGGGATTTAAAAAAATAAAATAGAATAAAATGCAATAAAATATAAGAAAAAAAGAAGAAAAAAATAAAAATGAGATAATCTATCTATCTAATAAATTTATAAATAAATTTAATATTTAAAATTAAAAATTTAAATTATAATTATAATAAATAATAATAAGATAGAAAAAGAAGAATAAGATAAAAATAAAAATGAGATAGAAAATATAATCAGATAATATCTATCTATCTATCTATCTATCTATCTATCTATCTATCTATCTATCTATCTATCTGTCTGTCTGTCTGTCTGTCTGTCTGTCAGTATATTTGAAATAAATGTCATGTATAATTTAGAACATAATCCGTACATTAATTTGCTCATCAGTACTCATCACCAGTTACATGACTGGAAGCTGATCAGTCTAGGTTTACAGTAGGAAGTCTCCTCATACATGAAATTTCCCAAACTCAGCAGCTCTTGTACGACACAAACATTCTTCAACACCGCAATTCATGTGTAATAGCTCCTGCAAATAATTGATTCAATACGAAAAAATCACTTCATTTGTCTCAAACCTCACGGTGTTTGTGCGTTATTCACATCAATCTCTCAGCGCAGGATGGAAAAACGTCACGTCTGGGCATCTGTACCATCTGAACATCGTGATCAGTACTCAGGTTTTACTGCTTTGTTCTTTATTCTAGTTCCTCAGCAATAAACCAGGTAGCGTCTGTGAATCTGTGTGTGTGTGTGTGTGTACTTATATGTACAAGGTGTGCCAGTGTTTTGTGCATGGTGTTCATCTGATTGTAATAAAACACAAACCTTGACAGAAAGTGACCCACGCCATCGATGTGATACAGGGTGACGACGGGAATGCAGCCGAACTCCGTAAAGGTCAGGGAGTAGTTTGCTGAAAAAGAGGTATGGAAAATGAATCCGGTGCTTTTCATTGAGACTGTTATATTCTTTATAAGGGTTTATAGTTTACCTTTTATCTCAGCATCTGATCCCACCCAGTTGTTGACCAGCAGGCCCTCTGCAGGAGCAGACAGGCTTCCCAGGACAACCTGGGCCCTGTGCTTGGCATCAAACGGAATTGCAATGGGAACGAAGGCAGCATCCAGAGAATTCTTAGTACAGGTTTTGTTGTGGTAAATGATGTCATAGTAAACTTTCTGAAATGAGTACAACATCAGAGTATGAGTTTTGGAGTTGCTATACTTTAATTCTCATTTCATATTGAATCAGCTGTTTTACTTTGCAATAGCCAGCAGCAGCATTTTAGTGAGGCAGGACATTAATAATGACATATCCGTCAAGTCTATCACACTCAATTTATGCTATAGGTTAATATCTAGTGCATCCTGTAATAGACAGCTGAATCCAGAATTTAGTCAAGCTTCATGTTTTGAGTAATTTTTTCTCCAAGATTGTTAGATACACCAGATGTGTTTATGAGGGTTCAGCAAAATCTATCTATTTTAGAAAACAGTCTGCTGCCACACAAACCATAATTACTTTCAATTGTTTTATTTCTATACGCCATAAACTAATCACTAATGCTTAGTAATTACTAACATCTGCCATTCATCTGGACATTTATAAGCATTGAATTTTAACAATAATGATTTTATAGACTCATTTAAAAATTTCAGTATTCTACTTTTATTAGTCTACTCGGCCGCTTAGTTCCAGTAAAAGGAACTCTTAATGCTTCAGCTTCATACCAAGACATTTTGGACAATTTCATGCTCTTTGTGGGAACAGTTTGGGGATGACCCCTTCCTGTTCCAACATGACTGCACACCAGTGACCAAAGCAAGGTCCATAAAGACATGGATGAGGGACTTTGGTGTGGAGGAACTTGACTGGCCTGCACAGAGTCCTGATCTCAACCCCATAGAACACCTTTGGGAGCAAAAAGTTGGGAGCATGAAATAGGTTCGGTATGAAGCCGAAGTATTAAGAGTTCCTTTCACTGGAACTAAGGGGCCGAGCCCAACCCCTGAAAAACAACACCTGAATTCAATGATTTGGAGGGGTGTCCCAAAACTTTAGGCAATATAATGTACTTTCCAGATCCAGACAGAGATAGGGATTAAAAAGCTGGACTTTTGGTGTTGAAGGTGTAAAAATCCCCAAATCAATAAAAGACATTGCCATATTAGCTATTTTTGAGTGTAAAGAGTACATGCTTCTTAAAGCTCCTTAAAATTGCTTCTTTTGATTAGTTTTTGTCCAACTTTGTTACAGCAGGTGTGTTTGTCAGGGCTCAGCAAAAAGCTAAAACTCTCACATTAAGATCTCTAATAAATGAAAGATCACAGGGAGTTAATATTTTTGTGACCCCGTTCTTTTTACTTCTCTGAAAAGCAGAAGGCGATCCATGAACACGTCATGCTCGCCTTCCTTCCCAGCTGCAACAACACGAATCCTCTCTTCCAAAGCATCGTAGTAGAACTGCTCATACACCATCGTCTTCCCCTCAGGAAAGTCCTGTGAAAGACATGAGGTTCAAGGCCGAGCTTCTCACCATGCAATGCCTCTTATACAGCAATTCATACACATCAGAGCCACTTACTACGGCTAACTTTCCCTGGAGGTACGGCGGTGACTCTGCAGGAAGGGACGAGGTTCAACAAAAGGTTAAGACATGTCTCTTTCAAAGGAAATCAGCTAAAAACAATGAAACAATGGCTGACCTTTTAGCCTTTAAATTGTGTGTATTAAGTATGTGGAATTATTATAAACAATTACTTTGTTTTATTGAAAAAATGGCAGAAAGGTGTTGGGGAAGTGATCAACTGCCCCAGCAACTGCCCTTAGTCTTTTAAATAAACAGGTTTACTATTTGTTTTGCAAAACACAGAGTTTGTTTCAATACGTGCATTTAACACATAGATTGGAAGAGATTTTTTGTTTAAAACTGGACTTCTTCCTTTAAGGCCCAATAAGAAATTCCCCCATTCAAAATAATACAACTGGCATCGTCAACTGGTGGACCAGTATGCTACCGGGGCTGAAAAATGGCTGTAAACATTAACTTCCTATAGCTTTTTACAGCCAATCACATGCATTTAAGTAAATGATTTAGCTGAAGGCGGCTCATGGTGACTCGAGGATGACTTTTCCACTTATTTTCATAGATTTTAAAAACAGATTTAACCTGTCTAATGCTGAACATTAACTGGTGTTGCTATTCTGCCAGATTTTTCCATTGTTTTTTAAAACATACTAGTTGTGGATACCACTGGCTACAGATCCGGCTAGAGATCTGGATTAAAAACGCTTGACTTTTGGTGTAGTCAGGTATAGAAATGGTTTAGAAATCTCAAAATAATGATATTCGCTGAGTATCACACAGTTATAGTACACACTTCTTAAAACTAAAGTGTATAGCAATCATTCGAACTGAAAGCAAGATGAAAGTGTCATTCTGCTGGACTTACTGCAGTGGTGTGGTTTCTGAGCGAAGGCACCGAGCAGTGAGCTCAGGATGACCGTAAGCACTAAAGCAGCCTGCATGGTTCCAAGACTGGACACAAACTGAACACACAGTAACGTAATTACATAATGACAAGGGTTTTATACTTATCTGCTCAGTCCCAGTCCCAGTCTTGGTCCTCTCCACATTTTGTTTCTCACCCAGCTGCAGATTCAGCCGATCCGGTATAGCTGATTATTAACTTACTCAGACTCATATTCTGCTTCACGTAGAGGTGCTAGACATACAGAAAGTAAAGCAATTGCTGCTTAAATAAATACTCTACTTTGCATATGTTTGTGATTATGTGAGCAATATGTGAAAGAAAAGTAAAAGTAAAGGATTTCATTGTGTTATGCCCCGATAGTGAACATGTAAATTTCACATGAAAATGAATTATGTGTGTATATACGCATAATATGAAAAATCAAAGCATATGTTGTACATGTGAAAGATTAAATGTAATGAATACTGTGAGAAATCAGGTATGAATAAAAATACATAGGGAAAAGGGGATGTGGTAGCTTATTGGTTAAATCGTTGGACTCCTGATCAGAAGGTTGTGAGTTTGAATCCCTGGTCCACCAAGCTGCCACTGTTGGGCCCCTGAGCAAGGCCCTTAACCCTCAATTGCTCAGCTGTATGAAATGTAAGGTGCTCTGGATAAGGGTGTCTGCCAAATGGCATAAACGTGAAGATCTGAAAGCAAATTCAGATTCCTCCAGAATCTACCTAACAGCACCTTTATTCCTAATCTTTTAAATGTAATCTAGCATTGCAACATCTCTGACCATACAAACTAGCCTAATGCTAACAGCTAGCTGTCAATAAAAAACGCTCTGGTAAACATCAAGTGTAGCAATGAGGGATCGATATCAGGCCGCATTCTCGCTGTCACATGATAAAGATTAGATTTGTTAGCATTTTTAGACTCCTAGATGCTAAAAGGTCACCTTAGGTGGAGATTATTCTTTTGAGTGAAAGTGAAAGAAAATCATAGCATGGCGGTTCTTCCCAACTCTTGGCCTGTATGAATGAGGATAACAGTTCAGTGGACATAAAAAGATACTAAAATTAACTTGATGTTTCTGAATCATTTTTATCAAAATGAAATCTTATTTTTACTTCATGTTGATGCATGTCACATCTTTTTATAGCTTTTTGCTTGTTTGTTGTTTACTCGTATCTCTACGCCCCTCTAGGTGCATCTTACTGGGAAGTGCATGCAAGGAATTACAGATGGCACCAGATAAAGTCTGACATGGAATTCACACCGATCCACACTCACATGAGAATGAGTAATGTTGGTTTATCTATTTGTTTTTATCTCAGGGTCAATGTTCATGTGCCAGTGCTGGTGAAATGACAGTTTACAGCTTTGTACTTTTGGCATATAAGTCATATTCCTGCTTTGCTTTTTTTTATTTTCTTTTTCATACTCCTTTGACTCATTTTGATGGTGATGCAAGGACAAATACAGAACTAGGAAGATAGTCATGAATCAAAAATAGTCAGAAATAGTTCCTCAACTCTAGTAAAGACTTAAATACTAGGGTTATAAAGCCATGGCTCGAAATATTTGCATCTGGATTTATGCTGCGTTTGACTTGCGGGAAGTGGGAAGTCTTCTTTATTATTTCTGAATTTGTTTTCATTCTGAATAATTTATTCCGTAATACAAACACTACAGTGCCAAAAGTATGCGGACACCTGACAATCGCACCCATATGTGAATCGTCCTCAAACTGGTACCATGTATGGAATGTCCTTGTATGCTGTAGCATTACAATTTCCCTTCACTGGAACTAAGAGGCCCAAAGCTGTTCAAGCATGACAGTACCCCTGTGTATAAAGACATGTTTCGGGAAATTTGGATTGGACGAACTTGAGTGTCCTGCACAGAGCCCTGACCTCAACCTCACTGGACACCTTTGGCATGAACTGGAACACCGACTTCACCCCAGCCCTCTTCACGTGACATCAGTGCCTAATGGCTGAATGAGCACAAATCCCCACAGCTACACTCCAAAATCTAGTGGAAAGCCTTCCCAGAAGCAAGGAGGTTATTATAACAGCAAAAGAGGAGCTAAACACGCATGTATGAGCCAAATCTTTGGCCCTATCGAGAACCATTCATATTTGTTTCACTATAATCTGAACTTAATCACTCATAGCATAGTAGTTTCTGAATAATATGCTTTAGGATGAAGAACTAAAGCATAACAAGCATAAAGAATAACTGAGTGCTAAGCTGATAGATTAATAGGTTATAGGATTTAAATATGCTTATAGTAGTGACAAAGGGATCAGGATCTGCATGTGGATTTATTTATGTAGAACAGACATAATGGAGTGAAAGTTATACTTTCCTCTGAGGGACGCAGCAGGAGGAACCTCGCTTCAACATGTGCAAAACATTCTTGAAGTCTTACAAGGGTATATGTAGGTCAAGTGCATACTCTTATTTACCTCACGCATGCCCCAAATGCCATCAGCTCATACCTCTCTCAGGTTCTTGCTTCGGGTCACAGATACAACTTTGTCGTAAAATGTATCATTACTATATCCGTGTTGAACCATCATTGTGTTGTTTAGTTGTAGTTAAAGTTCAACTTCAGCAGCTATTTTGTCATATTGTTCGCTTTGACATGCTGCTGGCATGAAAACCCACGCACTTTTCATTAGATGAGAAAGCAAATCCCATACAAGCAACCCCAGAATTCTTGGCACCCTTCACGTACAAATGACTGGAGAAAAGAAAGATCACAGACAATTACGTACAGTTTCAGTAACAAAAGTCTAGCTAATCCAAACACATTTTCTTGCATAAATCTGTCTCCAGTTAACACTTTTCTCCTAATGTCCTGACACCTGTGTCCTATTAGCACCTGCAAACATGAACTGAATAAATAAACCATTGCTATAGGCTGGCTCCTACCATGTGCTTGTGGTTGGGCCATTCCAAGCATTCTAAGATTAGTTCTTGTTATGTTGAAGACTCAAAGGGTGAAGCTATGACTACTATTGGGAGATTGGGGGCCCTGTTTTGTAATTTGGTCTGCAAGTTAGGATTAGCACTAACTAGCATTTAGATGGCCTCTACGTCATGGTCAGCTAGGCACAGGGAGTGAAATCACAGGTACAGGGCTGACAGAAGAAATAAAGATAAAAAAAATCTCAATATTTCAGTACTAAGTTGGTCATCATCATCATCATCATCAGCAGCAGCAGCAGGGGTACCGTGTTCCTAATAAAGTGGTAAGAAAATGAATTTGGGAAATGCATTTCTACACCTGTAAGAATATCCAAAGAAATTGCTATTCTTTAGGAAAAGTCTGCTATAGTTAAATGGCTGTCTGATTAAATCTATTGTTGTCTTTACAGTTATGTATTTACAATATGCCAAATAAATGTACAAAATAGAAATTTTTAAAACCCTTATAAAGCAGTATAAAGCAGTTATTGAAAATTGAAGGTTATAATCACCCTCTGCATCCAAAATGCTCCCATTTTACTTATGATGGGATTTTTTTTGTCCAGCAAGCCTTATATTTGACCCCACGCTCATGTGTCATATTTTTTATTACCTTCCATAGATTCCAAGGTTTTAATGCACACTGATATTCAAGATATTCATTTACAAATTCTGGTTGCCTCTGGCAGAATACATTTACATTTCTGGCATTTGGCAGACACCCTTATCCAGAGCAAATCACAATTTATCACATTTTATACAACCTTCCCATCAGAAGTCCAACACTTTAACCACTAAGCTACCTCATCCCCCCCAAATTAAGGCTGGTTAGTGGATTGTCTTTTTTGAAAATCAAGATCTGTGATCAAAACACACATCCAAGTCACCCTGGTTTGACTCCCTTCATCGATGCCCTGCTGCTGATATTTAGCATTACTCTCTGAGAACCACTTCAATGGATGCATGTAATGCTATAGTGCTGCATAATGTTCCAAAATCAATACCATTTCAATCATGGTTATACAAAAAGGCCCACATGGACCAATGCCTGACCCTGTTATTACTTTTTCACAGACCCTCATAAATATCATTGCGCATGTTGATTAGAAAGAAATAGCCCGACTGTCAATGATTATGTGAACGTACTTGTTTTTCCTGTCAGCTGTGTTTGTAAAATGACATCAGTGTGCTGCTTTCTGCTGGTTATTTTTGTCTTGTTGGTATTGAACATGCCAAATGTGTTAGGCTGAGACAGTTTGGGGGCAGACCGAGGATCTTTAGTGGGAATATGGCATATTTCAAACCATTTTTTTTTCGTCAGCGCTGGTTGGGAGTGGTTCTTCATTGTCCCCATTGTTAGCCTTTCTGAAACGCAATATCAGTCCCTCCAGTGCCGTATACCATGATTTATTCTACATGGAGGTATTTCACATGCTAACAAGATATAATAGATAGAGTTTGGCCAGCAGGAGTGAGCCATGTTGAGATGATGACCTCCGGTTATACTGTGATTGATGGACACGCAGGCTCATCTGGGACGCATATGGCTGTTGGATCCGCTTGCTGCGTTTCACACGCCCTGTATGCCGCACTTGCGCGGAGCTGCCGACACATTCCTGCCCTTACGCAATCATAAATAACTCAGGAATATATTTCTGAAGTACACTGTATAAAGCTAGACTGTGCAGGCATGTCCAGAGATGGATGTGGAGGACAGTGAGGTAGTGATAATGCCAGTTATCCATCCATACACCATGCATGAGTAGCATGTACTGTGCCTTTGATGTCTGCCATCCCTGCACTCTCTGTGTTATCATAAAACATCTGGACCAGAATGATTGTCTAGCAATTATGTTTTTTTTTTTCATTGGTTGGTCGTTTAATAGGCTTGGGTTTACTTTATTTGCTGGTCATATATCAAGGTATTTGTGGCTGCCATAGAGCAGGCCTGCCTTTCAATCAAGGAGACTTAAGATGAGTGTGTTTGTACAGGAGGAGAGTGTTGGGTGTGTAATTAGTGGGCTTCCTAGTGCCAGGTGGGAGAGGAGTGTTTCCAAAAGCTTTGACATGTCCAACTGTGGGAGCAGAGATTTGCTCAGGGTGACACCTGGCTCAAAGCCTTGTGGGTTCTGTGGAAAACAGAGACATGCTACACAAGGCCAGTTTTCCAGACCGCATTTCTGCACCAAATAAGCAGAATATTCTATCAATCATCAAGGTGTTTGCTACAGTTACAGGATCTGAAACTGATATGGCATGCTGCAAAGTCCAGTTATTTTGTGATGTTTGCAAATGATCGTTCTGCCTCCTGCATTCCTGGGATCTGTGATTCTTTATTTGGCATGTCAGTACAACATGCATGGTCATGTTATGCAAACGTTCTTGTGGCCTCAAGTCCCGGCATTTTCCCCAATCATGATTTTCTTCCTCCTAAATTTACATTTCCTGTTATATCTTCATTGTTGTTGTTTTTTTTAGCTTTGATAGGTGGGCAGATGGCATCTAGTAATTTATCATTTATCTATGCATCTCACTGATGGAAATATTGACTCATCTGGCTGCCTGCTGTAGCTGTGATAATGTTTGAGACTTCACTGGGATCTCTTTATAAAAGGTATATACAGTGTCATTTCTGTCAGGTACGAGACAAAGCGCCAGAGGTTTGGTGTGTTTATTGAAAATGACAAGGCTGACCGGGGCAAATCCAAAATCGTAAGTCATGCTAAGATTAGAAGCACACTAGACTAAAGTGCTCTAATACTGTTTCCCCAGATTTCCAACACCTGCTGGGCTTGATGGAACTAGTTATGACTGATGGAAGTGATGCATCGATAATGGCTGTGATCTAAGGGAACAAAGGTGACTGGTTTGGAAGCACACATTGGAAAGTGATCAGTTTGGTGTCTTAAGCTAAGAGCAGAAAATTGGTCTTCTCCATCTGGCCATTAGTTTGGGGGTGGTATTCTGATATTAAGTTCCTCCAAACTCCCAAATGCTCTATAATGGAGCTCCTCATTTGACATTTAAGCTGAGGCCCCTGACTAGAAAATATATCCTCTGAAAGGCTGAAACATCTGAACATGTGATTAAACAACTCAGTAGTCTAGAAGTTGGCTGGCAAGAGAAGCTTTCCACCTGACAAATGCTAACCACAAGGCAGCGATCTTGGCTTTTACATAGACTGGGCATTAATATGTCAATGTGTATGTCTGATGATCAATTATGTATTGTTAAAGGATGTTTAAAAACCAGGAATAGTGTAACCTCACAGTTGATTGATACTGTTCACCTTTTGGTGAGGAACATCTCAGAGACACCAGCATCTAACACTGACTCTCTCAGCCTCTCTACTTCGCACCAAAATGCTTTGTTCTGTACCCAATCTAAACTCTTGCCTTGGGACCAGCTGGCAGAGATAAACCAGATCTCAGCATAACACTCATGGTCTCTGTCTCTCTGACAGCCGGAATAGTATTGCAAATAAACTATACTGCATAAAGTGACAGCGTTCCCATGGAATCTCTGGAGCAGGAAATCTGCAATCTGTGGTCATGGAACTTCACTAATACCGGGCTTGGAGCAGATGATATAGACAACAACAATGATTACCACATCTATGACTAATTACCCAAACAACTCCAAAAATATTAACTTCAAATATTAAATTTGGCATAAGCCACACTCACAGTCAGAAATAATAACACAAGTTAAAAGCTGTGATGGCCTGTTTTTCACATTGTATCTGATGTTACCCAGACTGTAATGGATGCATTGATTTGCAAGTTGTAACACAGTTCAGAACACTGAAGGCACATTGGGAACACTAGGTGCCAGATTTATTCAGTCGTTGCTTAGCTGATACATAGCTGATATTTCACACTAGATTCCCAAGAAAACTGGCAGTAATACCTCACTTTGTGGAAAGCTGCCATACTCCATCCATCTAGCTGAAACTGTTCTTGTAAAATAAGTTGTTCACACAGCTATTCATTAATCTAAGAGCAACGTCAAGCTAACTCAGATTGAAAGGCAGCTTACACCATTAAAGCTAACGAAATTGTACTTACTGCTTAATGCCAAGTTTTCCATCAGGATAATTATTATTTTTTTTAATTTCCTTGATGTCTTCATTGTCTCTTATGGACTTACAAAGTGTTCATTCATATCCTGTAACTGTTTTATCCTTTTTGAGGTCACGGTGAATAGCAGGAACACTGAACATGAGGCTAGTTGGGATACCAGTCCATCACAGGGCACTGTGCACACACATTCACACCTAGGGGAAAGTTAGATCTGCTAATCTACCTACCAGCATCTTTTTGGGAGGTGGAAGGAAACCCAGTTGAACACAGGATTGAAACAGGGACCCTGGAGGCGGCAACCACCGTGCTGCCGATGTTTACAGAACATTAGGTTAAAAATACTTCCACGAACTTAAACCAGACACACACTGTGCTATCAGCGTGTCTAGACTGCATGTCCTGACAACAGCAACATGGCTTAAGTTACATTTAATCAGCCAATTATAAACTTGATGATATCACATCACCACTAATGTTTTTTTACTTCTTTGGTGCAGTGTGATAGTCTTTTAAATATACAATAGTTTTAGTCACTGCTGCAATCGCATTTTCAGAGAATTCAGGAGAAGAGGAAAACCTCCCATTATACTTGAAAATGTTTACTTTTTTCTATATCATATCATTTTTAAATCTAACATTAGTTAGAACTGCATATATCTCTATACCGATAAACATTAAAACATCTCTTGCTAGATTTTAACAGAACTGCAGGAGGTGGTGCATACGGAAGTTCAGAAAGGCCATGTAATCTCTTTTTGGTGATCTAGAGAAAACAACTTTTGCTATCTAGAGATCACCAAAAGGAAAACAACCTCACGATCTCACGATCAAGAAAGTTGTTTTCTTGAGATACCAACTTGTTTTTCTCATATGTCAAAATGCAGTATTGGGCAAACATACAGAACCTTTACTGCAAATGGCTAGTGCAGACATCTATCTATCTATCTATCTATCTATCTATCTATCTATCTATCTATCTATCTATCTATCTATCTATCTGTCTGTCTGTCTGTCTGTCTGTCTTTCTGTCTGTCAGCCATTCTATCTGTCTATCTGTCTATCTATCTATCTATCTATCTATCTGTCTGTCTGTCTGTCTGTCTGTCTGTCTGTCTATCTGTCTGTCTGTCTGTCAACCATTCTATCTATCTATCTATCTATCTATCTATCTATCTATCTATCTATCTATCTATCTATCTATCTATCTATCTGTCTGTCTTTCTGTCTGTCAGCCATTCTCTCATTCTATCTATCTATCTATCTATCTATCTATCTATCTATCTATCTATCTATCTATCTATCTATCTATCTATCTGTCTGTCTGTCTGTCTGTCTGTCTGTCTGTCTATCTATCTGTCTGTCTGTCTGTCAACCATTCTATCTATCTATCTATCTATCTATCTATCTATCTATCTATCTATCTATCTATCTATCTATCTATCTATCTATCTATCAGCCATTCTCTCATTCTATCTATCTATCTATCTATCTATCTATCTATCTATCTATCTATCTATCTATCTATCTATCTATCTATCTATCTGTCTGTCTGTCTGTCTGTCTATCTATCTGTCTGTCTGTCTGTCAACCATTCTATCTATCTATCTATCTATCTATCTATCTATCTATCTATCTATCTATCTATCTATCTATCTATCTATCTATCTATCTATCTGTCTGTCTGTCTGTCTGTCTGTCTGTCTATCTATCTGTCTGTCTGTCTGTCAACCATTCTATCTATCTATCTATCTATCTATCTATCTATCTATCTATCTATCTATCTATCTATCTATCTATCTATCTATCAGCCATTCTCTCATTCTATCTATCTATCTATCTATCTATCTATCTATCTATCTGTCTGTCTTTCTGTCTGTCAGCCATTCTCTCATTCTATCTATCTATCTATCTATCTATCTATCTATCTATCTATCTATCTATCTATCTATCTATCTGTCTGTCTGTCTGTCTGTCTGTCTGTCTGTCAGACATTCTATCTATCTATCTATCTATCTATCTATCTATCTATCTATCTATCTATCTATCTATCTATCTGTCTGTCTGTCTGTCTGTCTGTCTATCTTTCTGTCTGTCAGCAATTCTATCTATCTATCTATCTATCTATCTATCTATCTATCTATCTATCTATCTATCTATCTATCTATCTATCTATCTATCTGTCTATCTTTCTGTCTGTCAGCAATTCTATCTATCTATCTATCTATCTATCTATCTATCTATCTATCTATCTATCTATCTATCTATCTATCTATCTATCTGTCTATCTTTCTGTCTGTCAGCAATTCTATCTATCTATCTATCTATCTATCTATCTATCTATCTATCTATCTATCTATCTATCTATCTATCTATCTGTCTGTCAGCCATTCTATCTATCTATCTATCTATCTATCTATCTATCTATCTATCTATCTATCTATCTATCTATCTGTCTGTCTGTCTGTCTGTCTGTCTATTTGTCTGTCTTCTATCTATTGATCCATCCAACCATCCATCCATCAGTGGAGATGTCCTCGTCCCTCTGACTGTCAGCTGTGGTCTAGCTGCAGATAAGGCTCCGTTCTTAGGTGATGGACACTGATTTGGAAAGGGTCTAGCGCTGACAAACATAAGTCTAGGTTGATCGATAGATAAAGCGATAGAGAGATGTACTTTATTGATCCTGAAAGGGATAATGTGGGAAAAATATAGTTGGACACCATACACACTCCCAGTCTCAGAATCAAACCATGAGGCTTCCAGGCCGTATCTCTACCACTGAACCAGCTCCCTTCCGACAAGGTGTTGTCTAATGTATAGTTGTTGAGGTCACAAGAAAAAACACATAAAGCATGACCTTTCTGGACTTCCGTAGGTGCTTCCGTAAAATTCACTTGTTTATGTATTCTCAGTAAGAAAGGTCATAATATCCATATTTAAGGTCATCATGAACTTTTTTGGTTGCTCCTATACAATAATAAATGCAACGGTTTAAATGTTTAAATGAAGCACTGCACTATAGCTAGCCAGCTAACTAGTTTTTCTAGCTAATGTTAACATTACCACTCTGGTGGTTACTGTTTGTGATTAAGTAGGTTGCTGCTAGACAAGTTTGCTAGCAAACTAGCTAATGTTAGGTACTCTAGCATACAAATGTCTAGCTACATGCAAACTAGCTTATAGTGCATTAGGTAATTACTAATCAAAACTGATAAAGCTAGCTAGGTTTACTAGAAAACTAACTAATGTAAATAAATCATATTACCATACATTGGCACTAGCTCATGTTAGATTAGCTATTAGCATATGCTGTTTAAGCAAAACCAGTAGAAATCTTTGTTAGCAGACTAGTTATATTAAGATTCTATTAAGTTTAAAGTAAATAATAATGGCTTTTACTCCTTGATATTGCCCTATATAGCAAAAACCGAACTATTTCTGAGTAACCATGTAAAAACTAAAGCTATGTAAAAACATTTTCTGGAAATTAGCCAACTACTGTAGCTTGGACTCACGTATATTTATATTTTCTACAACAGAGTACAATATGATTGAACAAGGAAGAAGAAATCTAGATAATTCTATAGGCTGGAATAGTGTATTGATAAAAATGACATATTAAGCAGATCTGTAAAGCATTTGAATCTCATTTTTCTTCTATAGTGCTGAATTTGTGACAACCTATTATCATACTGAGGGGGGAACAAAAACCCTCACGTCCCCGATACTCGTCATATAATACACACATTGTGAAGTTTTGGCTGATTAAAACCGAACTGAATGTCAACGTTTGCTGACCCAGAACAACTTGATGTCTACAGAGCATTAGCAGTGTGTCTCGCTTCAAAATGTTGATGGTTGAGTATTGTTGCATGTGAAAATATCATTTCCACTGCCTCCAGGTCGATGACAAAATATGTAACAAGGCCAATAATTCATCACTCAAAAATTCTAATTACATGACCTTGTTATACATCTTATTCCTCTTGATGCTTTATAACTACACCAGTGTAGACCAGTTTGTTTAAACTCTGGCTTTGGCAGCTGAGAACATTAGGCATCTGTTTCGTGTTTAGGCTCGTCAGGTTCGCCCGAAGAGGACGAAAAAGCATAAAAACTGAAGGCTTGATCAGGTTAATCACTGAGGAAAAAGGAAAGTGTTACCAATGATAGGAGCCAGATGAATGATTTGGCAAGTGTCTCAAAAGACAGGAAGAATTGTCTCTTTGACACAACAGCTCAGATGTGCACAGCTGGAGCTACATACCCTTCCTCGTACACACTTTCTGACCTCCCACGTCTGTTTCCACCGCAATCTGTCTGGATCTCCCACACACTTTCTTGCGGTCATGAAGTGTTGATAAATGTAATGAACGTCGCTTTCACGTGCTAATGATTAATATGGATTTGTTCGAGTCTTAGGGTCTTCTATGCCATTTATCCAAGAACAGAAAGGAAGGTTTGGATAAAATGTGATAAAAAGTGGACCACTGTGACCAATGAGAGGTATAAGTTGGATAAAAAAAAAAAAAATCCCCCATTTTCCTCAACAGTCAAATGAAATAAACAGACAGATCTCTAGTCATTAATGTACCGCATGGACAAATCACACACAGCAGGGCTGCAGATATATCACCACAAGTTGAAATGATACGAAGGATTTATTTTTTTTTTTTTTAATGTGAAGACGTGGATTCAATTTTTCTTTTTTTTATTTTACAATCTAAGACAACCTGGCATGTATTTCTCTTTTTTTTTTCTAGCATATTCCAAGAATTGACATGTGGGGAGGGGGGGAAGATTCTCTTTTTTTTTTTTATTGCTGGATATTAAATGAAATACACTTTCACTGACTTGGAGGGAAATAAAATCATCTGCTGCTTTTTACCATGCACCCATTTAACCTTGACCACAAGGACATGCAGAGGAGAGGTGTTCAAACTTCTCAAGCGAGGAGGAAACGCAAAAGGAAGAAACCGTAGGAACAGAAGTGTCAGAGTCTAGTGGGGCTTTTTGGAGAAGGAGGAGGAGGAGAAGGAGGATGAGGAGAAGAAGGAAGAGGAACATGAGGAGGAGGAGAGGGATATCACATTTAAAACTAACTAGAGAAGCACTGTCTGATTTTGCATTTCTCAAACATACAAACAGGAGCAGGGCAGGGAATAAACAGAAGACAAACTCTGATCGTCGTAGTGCTAGAAAAAATGATATATATATATTTTTTCATATAATACATTTCTCTTGCTCTGATGCCACCACAACAGAGCAGGAGAAACATGTTAGGATCTAGATTTTAAGTATATATTATTTTTCTTTGCTTATCTCATCACAGATTTTTAATCATCATTCCATTCCTCCCTTTTCTGGATTTCCTGAATGATCTATGCCACTGATGTATTCCTTCACATCTGACATTACACCGAAATCTTCGCATTTACTTTCCAGAGACATCTTGGCCAATTGTTAGCATGAGTAAGTGTTCAGGAACTTCTATAAGATGATCGGCATTACGAACGTCCTGAACGACGGACTCATGTGGGACTAGAGCCGTCCGCTTTGGTCTTGCCTGGACTCCGAGATGGCCATGGTGAGCAATGTGTCATGATTTGGTGGTCTGATTGATTAGAATTAAGGGGAGCTCAACTCAAGTACACCAAACTCAAATCAAGCGTCACAGTTTTCACACAATGCACTATGGTTCTTTCAGAAAACAACCGGTAAAATATAAAGCTTGCATATTTTGGCATATTTTTATGGCCCCAAGGAAGGAAGTTTCACAGCTATTTGTCTTGTCTTTTGTGTGTGTGTGTGTGTGTTATGATGAGATTCCCAGCATGGATGGGGATGGAAGAGGGAGCTTATACATTCATAAGACTGCGAGAGTTTTCCTTTTACTTCAGACCTGTGTTGGAGGGAGGAAGGTTAGAGGAGGGGTTGTCCTGAGACACTACGTGGCTGTTCACCTCTCTCTCTTTCATTCTTGAAAATAAAAAAAGCCCCGGCCTTGCGAACAATATTTTCCTCATTTTGTTTTTTTTATGTTTCTCTTAATGAAAGAAATGTTTAATGTGTTCTGTTTTCTAAAATTCATCAGTGGACTCTTTAAAAGTTTCTATTTCAGCCTGGCTAGAAGGACAGGATGGACAGAATGAGAGAGAGTGGAACAGGACTGTTTAGGAAGAGAGGATCGGAGTGCGGAGGCTCTCCAATGACAAAGCCATCGACAAAACCTCCACAGCATCTGCTACAGATGGACAGGTTTCTGCCTCTCAGTTCGGAACAAGCTCATGACCCTTGATTCAGTAGTGTGAAGTCTGATAAATGGACACTAGTCTGGAAAATTAGACCTCTCCCTCCTTCTGCTCACACAGGTGTGCAACACGTCTACACACACTCAGCTGGACATCTGAATGCACATCACATGCTTTTCTTCTGTTTCATTGGAAAAACAAAACAAAACAAAACAAAATAAGCCCCTGTCCCAGTTGCATTTGTCATTAAGTTCCTGTTAGGAAAGCAACATAATCATTTAACATGTGAATTATATTCTTGTAAACATACACCTTAAGAGTGGTTTATATTGCATGATGTGAAAGGGGGAGGAAATGTCACTGCTCAAATGGTTGGGTCAGCTCCCGAAAGAACACGAGGATAAGGAAAACAAAAGGCCAAAAAAGAGACAACGAAAGAGTGCGTATAAAAATGAGGCGTCCTTATAAGAAAGGCTACAAAAACTCCACTGGCCCTCTGGCATCGGCATACAGCAAAAGGCACCACAATATTATTCTATTTCTTTAAGTTGTGAAAAAATTGGCACGTCTCTTTTATGCTGTAAATCAAAATGTACATATAAATAGAGTTTTCCCTATAAAAAAAAGTCTTTGCTGTTAACTAGTAGACAACTTTTTTTGCTAAAATGAAAATAAATATTTCATTTGTTTAGAATATCTGTTAGTTATATAAAATAAAAAATATTTTTTTATAGGTGCAGGTCTATAGGTATACAGATTTCGCGGGTGGGTAGGTGGACTGTGTCTTTAGTGGGCAGCTCTGTCCGGTTTGGAGCGTGCGTGCTGCTGCTGCGTGTGTCTGCTCTGTGTGTGGGAAGTCCGTGTGTGTGTGGGCGGCGCGGGCCTGTAGATGGCTGAGGGCTCGGGTGTGTTTATGTTCTGCATGCTGAGGAAAGGCGTGCTCTCGCCCTCCTCGCCCTCCTCCGACTCACTGTCCGACAGGCAGCTGCGTGAGCCCAAGTCCCGGGGTGGCCTGTAGCCCTGCGGTGCCACGTGCCCATTCAGTCTGGACCTGTGCCAGCGTCCGCTGCTTCTCTTTGGTTGCTCCAGTGAGGGCGGGCACTCCTGCGTGCTCTCGTACTCATCGTCGTTCTGGGCCAGCCGGTATGGACTGGAGGGCAGGCTGCCTGCACTGTCCTGCAGGTAGGAGCGTGCCCGCTGCTGTTGTATCCGCTGCTGGTAGGGCTCGTGGCGCTGGGCCTCGTGCAGAGGCAGCTGGTAGCAGCGAAGCAGTGGCTGGTCCTCCTCAGGTCGGTAGGGGGTGCGGGCAGCTGGCGGCAGAGACATGGCGTGGCTGGCATTGGGAGACGTGATCTGGAAGGTAGGCACCTGTGGAGGCAGTGAGTAATGGAAGTCCACTGGAGACAAGCGTGCTGGCGTAGTCAGGGCTGACACGTACCTGGGAGAGGAGAAGAGAGAGAGGATGGAGTTAGCAAAGATATTCATATAAAACATATATGGTAAGTTTTACTGACACTTATAAAAGCCCCTATGAAACAGCTAGTAATCTAGCTAGCCATTCACTCTGTAATGGGAAGCAGAAAACAAATGCTGTAGCCTCACAAATCCAACCAATCAAGAGAAGGAGGCATGCCTACTTGCTTGTCAGTAACTGTTAATTCAGAAATCTTCCAATCCTGCACCTGCATTCAGCCACTTCACCCAAGGAGGCTGGTTTTGTTGGTGTGGCTTGATGTGCATGTGCTCCTCTAATGTATGCCAAATTCCTGACTACATCTTTTAAGTCGTAATAAAATAAGACAATCCCTATGATTATGAACTGAAATGAACTGTGTCACTGAAAAATGTACATTCCTCTGTAGACATGTTTTGCCCTGCCTTTGAAGGGGAAACTAAACGCTCATCGACTAAGTACACACTGTCTAATCAAAGCACAGACTTTGACAACTTAGACCCCCTTAAATAGAGTACTGGTCTAATCCAGTGTGAGTTAAATGTTTACATGAAGAGAAAATAGAAGAAGTACCCCCACCCCAAACACAAACAGTATTAAGTGATGAGCCTGTGGCTTTTCGTGTGTTGTGTGTGTATGTGGCACACTATAAACCAGGCACACTCAGTGACCTTTGCAGTGTTTAAATTTGCGTGATGTTTGTTACGCTGCGGCGTAAACAACTCTACCCATCTTCGCTTTAACTCGAGGAAAATGACAGCGTGAACATGATGATCCAGCAGCTGATGGCCTCGATAGCAAATGTAAATGCTTCCATAAATAACGAGTGCCGTGGCTACGGGCCACTGTTGTGTGGTGTTACACGCTAACAACAGCAAATGTGACGACTACGCCTTCTTCTTAAGCCTCCTCCACTGTTCGCTCCATCCCTGCCTCCAACTTTTGCTCGACACTGAGTTGGCTCTTACACGTACAGAGAGTAGAAGCTACTGTATTTTTCTTGAATGGCCTTACCACGTGATCTTGGAAAGAGGGAAAAGATGAGGTAAAGTCAGTGATACACTAGAGATTTTGGGAAAAAACCCATGAGATAATGTGTTGTTCAGCTCTTGGTGACTTAATGAACCCCTTACGGTATAAATCCTCCTGTTTTGGCTGTTGCTCGATGGCGGGGGTGGCTAGCAGGCAAGAGATAACTGTAAATACAGCTGGCCGTGTGCTTGTTTCGCTCCCTAATGTGTATATGGTGCATCTGGGTTCAGCTTGTCAGGACACACTAATATCTTTGCTATGTAGAGCGCTATATTGTGTGAATTACAGTACATGAGTAGTGTTCTGCTTAACTGCTAGAATCCCAGTGCATTTCTAAGCACAGCAGGGTTAAGTGTCACCTGTCGCTGTGTGGTGAGTCGAGCGAGTCGAAGGAGTCTCCATAGCGCATCGGTGGCCGGCGGGACTCGGGGTATCCGCAGTGAGCGGCACGACGCGCTCGTGCCTCCATACACGCCGGACTGCTGCACTTACTGGTGCCCACAGAGGACGAGAGCACACCCGAGGGACAGTCTGACAGCACGCTGTCCGTCCGCTCCAGGCTCCACGTCTTCTCGTCATGTCTGACGCACATTAGAACAACAAGAGAGAGAAAGAAACAAACTGATGATCCGAAAATGTGTGTTCTTTTAGCAGGCAGATGCAAACAAGATGCCACAGCTTAGGAAACATGGCTGAAATCATGATTATGCAGGGTTTTGGAATGTGTATATAAATGTGTTTCTAGGTGTGTGTGTGTGTGTTCTTTAGAGTTTTACCAGTCTAAATACAATATTCAAGATTGTTTTATTTGGTACAGTTCTTTACTTAAATGAGCAAATGAACAGGACAAGGCATGCAAATATGGGAAAATAATCAACATCATGATGGAGTGATGAGAATCTTGCAGAGAAACTGGAACTATCTAGAAGTATACAAGGTTTCAGTAAACCGAGCGCTGACCCCGGAGACTCATTTGAAAGGTGCATTAACTAACTAGGAACTAGTCCTTACTATAGTGATGATATAATTAGAGCAAGCGCATTAATATAAACCCGAGCAGTCAGATTTGAGAATGCAAAAGCATTGTGGTGTAATTTCTAATATTATAATAACATTTATGTATCTATATTAATCACTGAATTATTTGAAATCGACAGAAAATGTGCAAGTTTGGAATTTTGAATGTGTTTGAGTGACATTACACAAAAAATGAATTGAGGAATTTAAAACTCGTGATCACCCTGAACGTATGATTAATTGTGCAGCCCTAGGAAAAACCACGAAACAGTCACTCAACAGCAGCAAACACTGAACTACTGTGAGTGTGAAGTAAGACTTCAGGCTATAATTCCATGTCAGAAGCTCAGAGGGGGAAGAGTAAAGAATGTCGTGTAGGGGTAAAACAGACCTAGCGCTCAAACAGAGCTTCATTTGGCACATGAGCTCAGTTCATGGTGAACAGAGTGACTAGTGACTCTGTACATATTGAGTGGATTACGTTGCACTCAAAGTGATTATTACAATATGATTTGGAATATAACAAAACAAAATAGTCAACACATAATGTTTTTTTTGGCTCACGTAACCAGGATGATTTAACAAAAGTGAAAGATCTGGTTAGAATCTGTGACTGGTTGGAAGGCTTATCCAAAATGGCTGCTTGTTAGCATAGAGTAATGCGATTATGTGTGAAAACCATACGCATGACTGTGATGACCGTACCTGTGTGTAGAGGAGTGGGCTCGGGTGGAGGAATTGTGAGATCTGGAAGAATGATGGCTGCCGGCAAACGAGGTCTCTGCTGCGTCTCTCATCACTCTCTCAGTAGCTGGGACGTTCTTTGAGATATACTAAAAACACACACACACACACATGTTCAGACAATGCAAAACAGAGACATCTAAAATCGTGGTGGAGTATGCTTGGAGGTAGACCTACATCCACCATTGGGATCTCCTCAGGGCCAGGGCCCGGGTGGTTGGGCCCGTTGGCCAGGCTGCGATTGGGGTGATCCAGACACATGTTCTGCCTCAGGTGATTGTGCATCTTCTTCCTCTGTTTCCTAGGGGGGAGGCTATAGTGAGGCAGCGTCACTCTTTCGGAACACTGACCCAGAGTCACATTTACTACATCACACACTCCAGAGCGCTGAACACGATTACAGCACGAAGGGCGGGGCCAGAATTAAGCTTATGGTGGAGTAACTGCCCTGTAAAATGCTCTGATGGGTACTTACTTGGTTTTGCAGTACGCCACCACGCACACGATGCCCACCACCAACAAAGCCACGCAGATGCCTGTGATTGTCAGGACTCTCTTCTGATAGAGCTCCTCTGCCTCTGTACCACACCAGACACACCCACATACACAAACATTCAGTCGTCACTGTCTCATCTTCAGCATGTCATATCAACCTCCACACATCCTCCTAAACATTTTCCACTGCTGCTATGGGAAATCACGCCATGGGTGATATGGCACGAACGTCATATCACGATCCTTAGTACATGTTATCACATGATAAATGTTTCTTTTACTAAATAATACGGAAACACTTTAAAGGGAAATCTTTTCCTCTACTCATCCTCATATCCTCTTTAAACCGTCTATGCCTCATGAGCATATCTGGCTAGGGGCGGAGCTTATTTTTTATATTAGAAAAATGTCAAAAGAAGAAGACTCCAAATGTAGAAGGGTCTGGTTCTATAAAAAATATTGTTAATCGCAAGTTAACTGATCACAAACTGATTATTATTGTTCTGCAGTATATAAGTGATTGACAAATTTGAGAGAAAATAAATAATAAATAAATAAATAAATAATTCACACATAATTAAATCAGATTTGAATTTAAATGTCCAATCAGGAACTCTGCAATAAATTCTCATGAAAGTACTTTTCATGTTTTAATACACATAAACATAAACGTATTATTATTGATATCGATATCATTTTGCCCAGCCCTAGCTGTGCACACCTCCAGCTTTCACGCTACTACAGCCCTAGTGTGCACCGAGTGTGTGTAGGTACAATGGGCATGGAGTATGACTCAGGTTCTGCAGTGGAGTTGAGCTCCTCACTCTCATTAGCCACATGAGGATAAGAGTTAATTACAGCTATGGGACATGCCTGAGCCTTCCTCTCTTCTCTCTAATGGGCCAGCTCAGCAGTGGAAAATGCTTGGGTGAGCCATACGCACATCATTACCATGGATGTGAGGATGGATCACACTGCGCTAAAAGGGAATCCCTGCAGGCCCTGACGAAGCTGCCTCCCTGATTCCATAGATGTTTCTGTCCACTGGAGGGCATTGCATTTCAGATTAATTTATAGCACAGCCTGCTTTATGCTGGGGGACCAGTGGAGATCCACCAGCACAAATACAAATGACTATGCAACTCAGGCTACGCTACCTGGGATTACATAATGGAACATATGCAATCAGAGGTGCAGGTTGGGGCTCTCAGTGGCGAGGTTAATTACAGCTTTTTACTATGGCAGCAAATAAACAGTCAACTGCAACTCAAAATCAGGGTAATAAATGAAACTGTCCTTAAAGCATGCTGAACGATCAAAATAAATGAATGAATAAATAAATAAATAAATAAACGTTGAGGAACATGAGGAAAAAAAACAGGCTTTTATGTTTCCCTTGGAAGTGTTGTTTTGAACGGCCAAATGGATCTTATCAGAAGACGATTTCCACAGCTAAGGAAAACTTGTAATGATTAATAATGCTATGATCCAGCTGTGATGCGCTTTGAAGACTAATAAGCTAATATTTCTTATCTAATATTCCATATCAGATGGAAAATCGTGTTTAGTGGTATAGTCACTTGGTCAAGTTGCAATGTTTTTAATGCATCATTCTACAAAGTAAGGACTTAATCCAATCTGGCAACCTTGACAGCAGAGTGAAAACAACAGGTAGAACCTGTGAGGGTAATAATAGTTTTTCGCTCTGTGATAGAGAGAGCCTAGTGTATACGCTCTTTTTTTTCCACTCAACAGGAGTTTATACACATCATTGAACAGGTCATTTCCAAGAGAAACAATCAGCTTTAGTAAAAGAAAGCAGGCAAATCTATAAAAGAACATCAAAACAACAACATAACCAGTGCACAAATGGAGTCTGGCATGCTATTTACTACAGAGAGAGTACATTTGAATGCCTTAAAACAAAACCAGGAACAGCAAAACAAAAACAGAGACGGTGTCCAATTTTCGAACGAAGCACGAGATGAAGTACGAATCTCAGAGTTGCGGGGAGTGAGTGCGGAGGGAAAAAAAAGGCACAAAGACAGGAAAACATGAGTGTAGAGGGCAGAGAAAGATACTGCAGATAGAAAAGCAGAGGTATCGAGAAACGAGAAAGCGCATATATTGTCGGAAATGTGACAATTATGCCCCAAGCAAGGAGAACAGGCTATTATCTGCAGCACTCGTCCACATTTTTATGAACGATCTTTATGAGAGCTGGGAAAATTTTCCATTACCCCGACCACTCCTTCTCTTGTGTCCCCTGCCATGACCCAGCATCCAGTTCCACATCAAAACAGCAGAGGATGCAGGCAAAAATTCAGCCGGCAGGATTTCATCTGGTGTTTGGTAAACAAGGCGGTCGTTTTAAAAGGATGACGTCTGATAGCATAATCACGGGTGGATTGGGGAAGCTTTGATGAATGTACGTGCGTGAGCGAGGCTGACTAGCAGGTGACACAGCTTGGGTCTGAACTAGCCAGGGGGATCGTAATTATACTCTTAGCACTGCTACACAAACAAAATTCACTTGAAGATATCCTTGTTTACTTAGAGGTAAATAACAGGCTGTCGAGGTTTACGCAAATCCCTCGTGTCACTCTAACCTTAGAACAGGACCATCAAAAGGTCACAGGTGGTCAACTTAAAAAACCTACGCACATTTATCCCAATGGAGGAGAAACAAACTTGTGCTTACTAGCTCCAAAAACACCTTTTATTTATGACATGTTTTTATTGAAAGGAATACTGGGGTTTTTTTCAGCCAACTTTCAAGGATTACCTTAAAGTGACAGTCATTTCCATTTGTTTCCCTGCACTGAGAAAAGAACGGAAAATTTCTTGTCGATGCTATAAAGACATTTATGTGGAACGTTTTCGTGAAAATCTTAGTTACATGTATTTGTAAACTTTCCTAGATAGGTGGTTATGTGTTTACGGTGCAGACTTGTAAATAAAAGAGGTTGTACTGATACTAGGAATATAACTAGGTACATTGGAGTGAACAGGTAAGACGTGTTCTAAACAGATACGAATATGAATAGAAGGTTCACTGTTAGCCTAGATATATGTCCTGGTCAGGGTCGTTGTAGTTTAATATAGGCTATTGGTTTGTAGCAAAGATAACTGACTAAATATCAGGTACAAATGAAAGCAATAGGGAAGCATTTTTGAGTGTTGAGTCAGAGCCGGAAATTCTGGACAATGCTGACATGTTTTCTGATTTTTTCTACCACATGTTCAGTTTATGCTACAACTGTTTTGGTTTAAAAATTAGACAAACGTAGTGGTAATGTGCTACACCGCTAGGATACCAAAAACTGCAGGGAAAACACAATTACCCAGTACCTCACGCCTCACGCCTTTATATTTTTGGACTGCATTCAATACCAGACTCTTATATGGGAGTTTTTTAGGTGTACAGAATTTCCGTTCTTTCCTCAAGGAAATTATCGCCTATTTTAATCCTACATGAATAATCAATCATTATCATTATGTCGAAAAAAAAAAGACAAAAACTTTAAGTATCTTTAGCCTGCTGGTGTTGATCCAGCACTTCCTGCATGCATGAACCAAAGTGTCTTCGGGTTTCATTTAGAGCAGTAAAAAGTCCCACCTGAGTCCTCTTAAACGAGCCACTACAATCCCCTTCAGGCTTTTCCTGACAGAACGAGGGCTGCAGATACCGATTCTCATGCTGACACCAGGAAAAAGGGGTTATATTACTGCACAGCAAGTGCTGACAGACAGATCGATCTGTTAATCAACATGTTCGATCGCTTTCGAGTCCATCGGAGAGAAAAAAGAAAGTGATGGAGGTCTGGTGAACACAGCTGGATCTACACAGATCTACTTAAGAAAAGAATCGGGGAGAAAGAATCGGTCCATACCCATAAACTCAATCCCAAGAGACTCTGCCATGACAGGAAGGTGACAGGTAGAGAGGGAGAAAAACACAACAGAAACAAAGTTTAAGAGACGGATCTTCCAACACATGTGCATTGCGTGAGTGGCGTGAGAAGGGTGAGTCAGGCAATAAGAGAGGAACAATGTTGTAGCCGAGTACGCTTATAAGCACCAGAGTATTATGTCAACAGCGAGCTGTTAGAGCATGTTGGAGCATGCAGGCATGCCATACACTTCCCTATAGGCTAGAAAGCACTTCTAGATTAACAGGTAGGAAATAGATGGAATTGTCATAGTCAACTTATAGTCAGTTGCATACTTGGGTTTGGCAAATTGCCCATTTGGGTGGATTAGACAATGTCTAATAAAGTCTGGTTAGTTTCCTTTTCTTTTTAATAAGGTTTATTATGTTATAGGAGGAGGAACTATAAGATTAATTAGTTATTTCATGTATGATTAAGGGTTAATGTCATATTAATGACAAAGAATTAAATTGGATCTTACCTTCTGGAGCACAATTAGAGATATTACATACATTTATATACATGAACAATTTGGCTGATTTATTAATCTTATTATTATTATTATTTTTGTACAGTTAAGTGTTAATTGCGGCGAATATTTATAAGACTCTGTCGTCGATTAACATGAACATGCTGTTACGGTTATCTGCATAACCACTTTCTCAGAACTATTTGGGGTTTCAGTTTGTTGTTTAGTGTTGCATGTTGTGCTTGATCAAAACAGCTATGATTTATGATATTTATAAATGTTTATCACAACTGGAGGAGCACAATAAGCTCTGTTAAGATCAGGCTAGATTACAAAGTTGTATACAGCCACCTTATACCGTTCAGCTTAGTTTTGCATCAAGAATGTGAGTTGCGCAATATTATCCCACATGGACTGCTGGATAAGTCTGTGCTCTGTTTACAATTTCCATCACATGCACTGTGATTATAAAGCCTGCTTTCCAAACCTGTTGCTTCTGCACTGTTACAATATGCCATATTTAAAAGTGTAGAACTTGTATGCAAATATTATAACCAAAAAAACAGAAAAATGTTATATTGGTTACTGGCTAACATTCCTCTGAACTTATTCTAATTTTCAAGATTCTGGATGAAATCCAAATTATTGTCTGAATATCATTTCCATTATTAGCAGTGTTTCAACGGAAGAAGACCTGTCAGCCAATCAGAAATGAGCATTGTCTGTGGTCGTAGTAAAATCCAAATTCATTGCTTATGAATGTTTAATTAAATATTCTGTAAAGTATAGTATTGCAAAATATTACACAGAGCTGTTATAAAAAGCGAGTTCCCACAATGATGTCACATGCTTCTATTTTGGGAACTGGGAAATTGATTGGACGATGACAAATGTGTCAGAGCAACATGCATCCATTTCTAAATGTCCCATCCCACTGGGCGTCTGGGGGAGGAGATAATCTGTCTACTTTCTCAAGATGGATGAATGTAGGCTGCTGTAAATTTACCCAGCTGTTAGAACAACGACTGGACCAATGCATGGACCAATACCATCCTAATAACATGTTTCTGTACATTTGATTGACGCGAATTCATCTTCCTAGACCAGTCCTTCTGCCTTGGGTTGTCTGCTTGGCAGGGTGGAATAATGAATCGTGTCAGTTATGGTGATGCAGATGTTCTAGAGGAGGATGCTTAGTGCTTGTGTTCTTCATATAGAATAATATGCATGGTCACTGACAGAATGATGAACTTTTCATAGATGTGATTTTTATGGAGACATGGAGAGCAAAGGACCCTCGTTTCCCATCTTCAATATCTCCTGAAGCTGCCCTACTCATTACTCAGGAATTTCAGTCCGATTGCATCAACAGCACCAGTGAGATTCATAACCCCAGTGAAGGCCTGTACTGGAGATGTTTTAAATGCATGACAACACTGTAACAGTGAAGATGCCTCTCACAGATCCAAGATCCTCTACTCCAGACCTCCCAAACAGTGCACAGAAAGAAAGACCTGGTTTTGATAGAGCATGAACTAACAAAAACTAACGTGCAAAGACTTGATAGGTGACCTGAACAAAGGTAACCATTCTGCTGTTATAAATCCCACGTCAAGACATAACATGACACGTTAATAGGCCCTATGTCAAATTATACTATTCGCTGTGTGCCGTTTCGAGTGCCTCCTTGAACGTCATTCCATAAATTATACCTCCTTTATTCTTTTATTTGGAGAGGAAATCTGTTTTCCAACCGTTCCGTAAGCTTCTCGTCCTTGCGGGTTTGTTTACATCCAAGTTGACGTGATTTATCTGCTGTCCTCTTGCAAATAAATATGTGTTAACACCAGGGTCATGTTGAAAGGTAAACAGTGCCAGCATAGCAACGCTGATGAGAGCACAAAGCCATGGTTCTGTGTGAACAGCGGCCTCGCGTAAGAGCCAATAGCCCACAGCCATGAACTGTCAAAGCCATGTTCTCCCTGTGCTCCGCCTTCTTCTGGGACTAATTCCATGGTTGATGGACATGTAAGGAAGGGATAGTGGTGTGTACTGGGGTTAAAGCATGTTACCCCAGGAAATAGATGCTATTTACCGTCACTGTAATTAGGGGGATGGTCTTGGAACTGGAAGGATAAGGGGGGTGAGAGGGGTTTCTGTTAGATTTTCCCCTGGAGGGAAGATTATATGTATGAAAGGAACTCCAGTGGTGTATTCCACACAAATGAGTTTGCTTTATACAGTGTAATGGTATGAAAGCTTGGTTATTTAAAAAAAAAAAAATATCCACAATACCCGACTCTCCTTTAAAGGTCTTTCTTCTGACGATGACTGCATGCCGTCAGGCCACCAATACAAAATGCTTTGACGAAACACTTTGCATGTGGACGGCATGGCCATAACAACGCTGGCATGTTTGCTTAAACTAATCAGACCATTTTGGTCCAGTATTCAAGTCTGAACAAGATGTTGGTTGAACCGTAGGACATGATTATACTTGGGTTTCAGTCATGCACATTTGACAAGTATTCTTCTTCAACTTGGAGGATTATGACATTCTGGATTTTTGGTTTGCACCGTGGGTGGCTGTCTGCAAAAAAAAATAAAAAATTCTAGTGTAAACTGTTAATGGGCTATTGTTAATTCTGTCACAATGTCTTCTTTACGGCTTAAGCAAACAATTCATGGAGGAATCTCTATCTACCGGTTTACTCAAAACTCACTTAACGTCGCTCACGTGATGAATTCTGTCAATAAACATTTAACGTATATGTCCATGTAGAACACTTCCTTAAACAATTTAGTTAAAGCAGTTTTCAAATGACGATTTAGACCTATTATGACCACAGGACTGCTGAATTCTCAAATCTGATTGGTCAGAAGGCGTAATAATACAGTAGGACACTTTATAAATAGATTTAGAAATGCATGAGTAACCATGACGTTTACTGTGTCAAAAACATTTATTTAGCATTTTTGGAAGGAGTTTGTGCATTTCCTGAAATTCCTGAACAAAGTAAACATGTGCCTCAGTCTCCACCTTACTTGTTGACTTGTGACTTGTTTACTGTATTCTTATAGTGTTGGAAAGTTAAATAACATTATATAAGTATGCTTTTTCGAAAAACTTTCTCTTATACCTGACTCATCCCAAGACACTTATTCTGAATTTTAATCAGATTTTCAGTTCCTTTCTTCATAGGTAGAAGCTGAAGCAAAATATTTATGTATTATGCATACACTGTACAATTACTTACACAGCTGAATTATTATTTTTTTGATCCCACACAGACTGTAGTATACATGTATTTATATTTAGTTAGTACTTGTTATTTGTTTTAATGTGCGTATGCAACACCGATTAGTAATCTAATAATGGCTTAGCACAAACGTATATGATTCTCTTTTAATGAAACACATGCAATTATACTAGATACCATGCGTATGACTTATGCTGTTAACTTATGATATGATTTTTTTTTTCTTTTAAATGAAATCCATCAGTAAAAGGTGATGCATGGAGGGTCAATCGGTCACTGAATGGAACTGACGTCTGCGTCTGTTAGGTCATGTAGCAGAGCATCCACCATTAGAGAGTAACAAGGAGCTCACAACACAGCAGCTCCAGCATGCAGCACTGACAGACAGACGGACAGACAGACAGAAGAAGAAATGGACATACGGTAGAAACTGGCCATAACGTAGGTTTGACAGCGATCGCCATTAAAGTCATTTGGACACCTGATGGAAGAAAACAAAACCACAGAAAGGAGGAAGGGGACAGGAGGAAGGAAGAAAACATAAAGAGAGGAGAAATGCAACAGGAAGAGGGGCAAAAAGAAGAAGAGAAAGAGAGAAGAGAAGCAGAGAAAACATGAAATTAGAACAAGAGCAGCATCATGGACCGCAAAGGCCAAAGCGTCCCACTGTCAGCACCTCTGGGACACAAGACAGGAGGGACACAGAAGTGGTGACAGCAGGACACCAGTCCTTTGTGTGAAGCTGCGCTTCTCAAGTCAACATACTTTCACTAGGTTTGGGCATGCGCAGCCGCAGGGGCTCTGGCTGCAAGCACCGTGGCCCGAAGTATCCACTCGGACATCTGGGGGGAGGAGAGGGGGACAAGATGACATAATAACACATAGACATTATGCATTCTGGACTTCATCTGGTTGTACTTGCACACTGAATCAGTATGTTTGGTTCACGGTACATGGTAGTCAGGGCTTGAAATGAACACCTGTTATGTGCTATACTGCTACTGCTATTCATGATGGTGGCGGTGGTGGTGGAATCCTTACAGCTCATAAAAATATCTCTCACCAGCCACCTTGCTCATTCATGCAATTTTCCTGTCAGCCATTAAAGTGGAATACACATGCAGTTACACGGAAAAAGCTTCGGTTACTGTTCGCATCAAACATCAGAATGGGGATTTTAGTGATAAAATGGTCAAGAAGAAAAAATGTCCAGAGAGTTGCGGTTCTGTGGGCAGAGACACCTCGCTGATGACAGCGATCAAAGGAGAATGGTCAGACTAGTTTCAGCTGACCAAAACAGCCACTCTTTACAACCGTGGTGAGCAGAAAAGCATCTCAGAAAGCACAACACTTCAAACCCCGAGGTGGATGGGCTACACCAGCGGAAGAACACATCGGGGGATCACTCCTGTCAGCTGAAAACAACCAACCAACAAGCATGCTGCAGTCCAGTGTAACAAGATGACATATTTTTTCTACCATTCTGATGTTTCATCATCTGTCAGTTGTATTTTTCAATGTATAATATGCCACACTCCTTGGTTCAGAGACCAGTTAACCACATGAATGGTGGCTGGTGAGCGAGAAAGTGATCCATTTCAAGCCCTGATAGTAATGTGCAGAACGTAAAATTTGGAAATATGCAGTACGTCAACATTTGCTGACTAGAGTTGTGAGCCAATGTGTGCTCATGTCAAACACAGAGCTGTGATTCTGTCATGATTTCCATTCATGCATTTGATTGGCCAATTATTCGCATTGGTGTTGTTTTGGTAAACAAATTAACACTCATCAGTGCATAATGAGTGTTACTCATGTTTGGCTGATGTTTTCACAGTGCTCATTTTGCAAACTCGGTCAGCACTGATGAATACGTCCTCAATGTGCAGGACAAAAAAAAAAAACGGGTGGGTTTTATGCTTTCTTTAATCATCGCTTGGTCTGCTGAGCCTTCTTCTTTCAACTCGCTCTGCATGGAGGAGGCTGCAGATCCACTTACCGTGCGGCTTCAGCTCCCAGGAGCCTTTTATTAACTGTCTCAGTGCTCTCTGAAGTGAGGTGAGACACGGCACATGTAACGTACATGCAAAGCCTTTAAAAGGTACATTTATAGGCTGTAAAAATCGCTGAAGATGGGACCTAAAGTTCTTCCTTTAGCTGTGCTAGAGCCATGTCACAGTCTGGTATGCTAAGAGCTTGGGCTGTTAATATTTAACAGGGAACTGTCTACAATTCACAAGGGCAAAGGAAGAGCTCTTAGCTCTGATCTGAACATCACCTATGGTTTCGGCAAGCCACCACACACACACACACACACACACAAAGAAGTAACAGGTAGATGCTTGTGAGTTCACGGAGCAGCTGCAGCAGCAGCAGCAGCACAGGAGTCCTGTCTGCAACCTCTTCTCCAAACCAGAACAAGATGTTCACCTTACACACTAATCCTGCTGAGGTGGTCCATAACGGATTTGTGTAAACATTCTGTTTGCCCGAGTCCTAGTCAGTCTGCTTGCCCAGCAACTTCACAGAATCCAGGTATTTACACAGATGCCTGTCCACTTCATCAAAATCCTACTGACACCAAATGTCATTTCCTCTTTTTTTTCCCCTCTCATCACATAATAGCAAGGCTTCTCCATTTTACTCCATCCTGAACCTCTGACCAATGATTCGTCTACCTTAATCAGATATGCATGTGTGTCCCTGGACAAGGAGCCAAATTTCCATTGCTCTGTATCCATCAGTGGAAAAACTGAGATATATCAGATGTCTCTCGATAATGTATGGGCTTCATCCAAGAGCTAAAAGAGAAAAGAAGAAACAAGGTCTGGCATAGTTTGCTGGCCAACTCTGGGTCACTTTAACACTGTGGAGAGTGAGTTGGGACCAGCGTTCTGACCCAGAAACAAAGAGTAGTCCGTCCTAACTCGGAGAGCACTGCTACATCTGTGTCCTGTGTCTGACTTTCTTGCTCTATTTCAGTCATATCCTTTAATCATTCATCCGGCACACAAGCGTAACTTTGGCTTCAGGACTAAAGTAGGCAATCTTCCATAAATCTTCCAGTCATGGGGGTCTTTCCATCCAATCACTAAGCCGAGTTAAACCACTTTGATCCACTCTGTTAATAACATTACCTAGCTAGTATTCATTGTCCTTGCTAGCTAACTCCTAAAAGGTCTGGTAATGATATCTTTAACTGCATCATGTTTTACTGTAGTGCTCAAACAGCTAACGTTACCGCAAATGAGCAGAGATGTTTGAGGCAGAGATCTGTGGTTTGAAGTTGACTCGACTCTCTTACATAAACCAGCGATAACAGCTGATACTGCCCACTGATGCTGATTCACAGATAACTTTACCACGAAGGAAATCCAGCAGCAAGAACGACGTGACATAAATACAACAAGGAAAACAAAGATGCACGATCAACAAAATAAAGCAATCGAATTATCCATTAATGTTTTTCCTTTTGTCTACTTTATTATTTATACTGAAGAAAAATGCAAATCTGATTTTCTTTGACTTCTGGCACGATTTTCAGTCATTTAACATGAAGCAATACACCATCCATATTTCAGTTTCAGCATTTAAAGACGTTACGTATGTCGTCTGTGATCAGGTTTTGTAATAATGCGTATCCCATGATATATTGGCCAATTCAATTGACTGTTTGCTTGGTAACTGACAGACGTTATGCCTGCTACCGATTTATTACAGAAGACCCAGAAAAAGTGCTCCATTCAGATCAGACAGGTTGTGTAATAGATCTCCGTGCGCCGGACCATAAATCTCCTTGCTTGCTGGCTTGTGTCCTCTCCTTATCTCCACGCCAGTGTGACAACACTGTCCATGTGTGGCAGGCTCAACACGCCACACCATGAAATACACCTCTGCACCTTCACAGCGGGCAAATAATTATGGTCAGGATCATCCGTTACCCCCTGCTTCCCTCTGTGGATGTGTGTGTGTTTGTGTGTGTGTGTACTTTATATTTCAAAGTGAAAGAGCCAGGGCATAAATATGAGGCAGGCTGTCTGCTGGACTTGTTCAGCCAGTGAGTAATACCCACACAAGCCCAGCCTATATTGAACAAGATGGCTTTGGGGCAACAATTCCCTGCAGGCCTTGACTGCATTATCTGACTTTTCTGGACCCGTAACTCCCCCGTGAGTGAATTAGCTGCAGCAATTGAGTTATTGCTCCCTCCAATTTGTACACAGCATATTGAATGGCTGTTGCAGCCGTGTCCTCGATGCTTGCTTGCTGAGCAGTATTCCAGCAGCCACGTGTACACACACACAGATATATAGATATATATCTACACACACACACACAAAGCCTATAGCAGGAACACTCAGAAAACCCAGGTCAGCCTTCCAGGAGCTCTCCACCATCCTCATAAGTAAAAGTCAACATATTACGACTGTCACGTGTTTTTTTTTTTTTTTTTTAATACTCAAATTTTATACATATGCTACAGACAAAGCAAGCAGATGCTGTAGCTCTGCACTAGGTATTTTAAACCCAGGAAGGTGAAAACCTCTCTGTTTTCTTAAACTAAGGCGTTCACATAGAAGCACTTTTATCATCTGAAATCGCCTTTTAAATATTTATTTACTCACAGCGATGCAGAACATATTTCATTTTTATTTTTAATATGTTAATATAACAAATCTAAAATGACCACAATCATGTCATGTGATCCAAAAATAATAATAAAAATATTTATAATAATTCAGATACTATTTAAACAGTGCAGTTTGTTAAAGAGTGAAAGTCACACTGTTGTAGGCTTGAGTTGATGAAGTGCTTCTAAATCAACATTATTTCAGTTTATATGCATGGCTATAGTTTAGTTTTTTTTAGTACCGTTAGTGTTGCTGTACTGCAGCACTGTATTGTTTTCACTGTATTTGTTCTGTAGCCCCATGTACACTATATATTCACAGCATTTATATACATGTATGTTTATCCGAACACTCCTGCACAAACAGGCTCCTGGATCTTGCCAAAAAAGACCCCATGTACAGCTACACACCCTTAGTCAGCGGTAGACTGTTTTAATAATAAGGGCCAGAATGTTATTTCGGCCCATAACAAGTCATCTTCAGATATCCAAAAAGCATCTGTGCGAAAGCGTGTTTTTACCAGTGAAAATGAAATGTAAGCAACAACCCTATTTACCTTCTAAGAGGCCTCGGCCTCTTGTAAATATTTGCACCAGCTCTAAACCAGTGTGACATGGCATGTTGGAGAGGTCTAATACATTTCCCTCTAGCACACTAATCGTGTAGGGTGAGAGGCCCATCTTCGCTTTTCCATACACATCACAGAGAGAGCAAGAGAGAGAGAGAGAGAGAGAAATCACACTCCTCAACATCTGCACCAATGAGTCAACCTGTTGGCTCTCAAGTAAGCTTGAGAGCAAGAGGGGATCAAGGGGTACTGCTGAAGACCCGCAATGGAGAGAAAGCGAGGGAGGGATGATGGAGGTGGCTTAGAAAAAATAGGACAAGATATATTTGATGGATACCATTTGGCTTGTGCTGAAGAGCCTATGTACTCAAAATAAAGCAATGGATTTAATGAGTACCGCTTAATCATCCGCTGATACTCCAACCTTTGAGACGTCTATTTAAAAAGGTGGAACATGTGTAGGTGTGTGTCTTGTGTGTATTCTTATAAAATCAAATGATAAAATGATTATTACAAAAAAAATTAGCATTCATTTACAAAGGTCTAAAGTGAACAAAATGGAGAGAGTGATGTGAAGAATGAATGCAGTGATTCACCCATAGCTATACACAAACGTGTCATAAATTAACTGTGGGAAAGTAGAAGGGAGAGGAACTCACTTGCAGGAGAGCTGATTTATACCATGGATGAAGTAACACTCGCCGTTGTTCACGCAGTATCCCTTCTCTGTCTCGTTGCATCTTCTTTCGTGGCCTGAGCCCGGAGGTAACGCTGTGGTTACTGAGGAAAGACAAACAATTATCGCGTTAGCATCACAACACGGCTACAACTGCACGGGCAGGTCTCGGCAAAACTCCGCGACACACGTCGCTGCTGAGAAAGTCATCATTTTCAAAGGAAATAAAAGAAGCAGGCTTTGACACAGTGGGCTATCCCAGTGAGATAACATTCATTAGATCATGCGGGTCGTGTTAGCTGTGCATAATGGCCATCTTATCCCGCCGAGCAGCCTATCTAAACAGCGTAATAAAAACAGCCATTCACTTCACAACAATGACCTCTTAGTCGCCGTCACAAATCTCCTCTCCATCTCAACAGCCTTGATGGCGTCTCAAGATGTTCAATGTGAAAAGATAAACATTTCCGAGAGAGAGAGAGTACAGGAACACTCCATGTGCCTGTGTTGATTTAGTATTCGTGAATGGCTTAATGTCTTGCTAGATTCGAGCAGGCTCTTCACGCTGGAGTATAAGATGTACACTCAGTTCTGTCTGCTTAAAATGAAGATTAACATTACACACAGTACTCACTCTGGAGCTTCTCTATATATACACTTCTACCTGGAACCCTCTCTGACGGGGAAACCCTCTGTCTTACAATTAGACTTTACAAGTCACACTGATGTGCCAGGCATTTTTATTTGACACAAAGTAGTTCTTCTAAACCAGCAAGAGAAAACGCTTCTAGATATAGCTTTAGTATGTTTTAGTTTTTGTTCCTTCAGTGTTGCTGTAGTTCGGGATTGTTTCTAGACTTCATCTTAAAGAAGCTATTTTTAGAAACTACTACTGCTCATAATGTCGGTGCTCCTTAATTACAATCTCCCAAATCCCTCTCCCAAATGAACTCCACCCCCATGGTTAAAATGATGTACACCTTAGCATTACTGAGTGGAAAGGTTTTGAATAAAATTCCTTGAAATGAAGAAACAGACCTAATCCATTACATGATCGGATTTTTTCAGTAAGTTGGATCTTATTCTTTGGTCATATAATAATTCATGGTTTCTTAATATTACAAACAGCACCTTTAATTCTTGGAAAATCTTATAAACATCATTAGCAGAGTTTAATACTGAAAGCTCGTGTTTCACTCCATAAACATCTGTAGCAGCTGCCACTCCGATAGCTGATTTAGAGGAGCGCTGTAACAGCTGGAGTAGCATGCCTACTGTATAAATACTAACAACTCACTAACAGCACATTAGGTTTAGACTTCTACAGAAACTAGAACAGCAAATGCCGCCTTGCTGTGAAGTTGCTCGATGAGAAAATAATCAGTACAACCCGGTAAACAGGAGTACAAAAGATCTGCATGATGTGATTACGCCGTAATTAAAACGCTGGATGTTTTCGCAGGGGGTTTTGTTACAAGCACACGGTTGAAGTTTACATGTCTGTCCATGGCTTTCATCCAAACACAGCTCGTGAGGTACATGTGTGACTGTTGAACTGAAACAAGAGACGAGTAATGACTGACAGCGGAAGTCATTTCCTGTTGGCACGTACCAACGCCATTTATTAACTATTGTGTGTGAGGTCAAGATCAGCGATTCTCATAGCCGAGCAAAGCTATTAGTCTGTTTGCCAAATCTCTGAATGTTGAAGGACAAACTGTACCAGGAACATATTCTCCAACGATCAACAGGCTGAATGTTCACGCAGCTGCAAAGTCTCCCAGATGAGTGTGAAACACGGTGTGAAATTCTACTATAATAATTACTGAAAGTGTCATGACCACTAGCCACAGTGATACAGACTTGCCAAACGGATGGGACAAGTATGCACATGCAAACCGACACACACTCACACACATACACATGCTTTATCAAGATCAAAGTGTTCTATTTTCTATCCAGAAAGCAACAAAAAAAATTCCCAGAAACTGACACTCTTTGCTTGTGCTTCAGAAAGGTGACAAGTCTTAATTAATGAGGTGAAACATGCTCATATGTGCCTAACACAGGTCTCTGGTTTCATTCATCTTTTATAGTGGTTAAGAGCAACATTCCCAGAAAAGAAAGCCAATAAAAGTCGGTCGCTTTATCTGAGACTCCAGAATTTTTTATTATTTTTTATCTACTGTGAAAACCATCATGTATTAAGTCTCTGCAAAACTCTTCTCCGTCTCCAGACGTTAATCCGCTTGAATTTTCCTTAAAAAATGTTGTGTGAAAATGAGCAACAGCCTAGAATGTGACAGGATCTGTGCTCAGCACAATGTAGCCTGGGGCGAGGCAGCCAGACGGCAAAGTCACTCAGAGAACCAGTAAAGAAAAAGTCTTCTATCTCGGAGTGAATAAAGCAGTGATGGGGTTGTACTCGCGGAGAAGAAATCAGTAGCCTCCCACCAAGACAAGCTCATCATAGACTAACAACAACGAGTGCACATCTGGCTCTCTTGGACCATTTGACCTACAACGAAGGAGAAAAACTCCGCATGTGTGTTAATACCAGTGTGCTGATAACTCCTCATCCTCACTGTGTTCCTACTGAAAGGTGAGTACAGTGTTAAAGAGTACAGTATTCGTTTCTTCTCATCATTCTGTGTCACTCATGAAAGTGTTATTGTGTCACAAAACAAAACAGCCAGTCGTGTTCCAGAATGCAAATGCTGGATAGGGCATTAGTTGACCAGGGAAGAAAATCCACACATCTTGATTTGGGAAGTTTTCCTACTGTCACCGTCCACATTATTAGGAACACCTTCACATTCCTGCATGCAGGTATCCAATCAGCCAATCAGGTAGCAGCAGAACAATGCACAAAATGACATCAAATGTAAACATGTGATACCCAATAATATAACCTCAGACTCCTTTAGGAGCTGTTGTAGCCCATCCTTTGACATGTTGTGCATTCTGGGATGCTTTTCTGCTTAGCACGGTTGTAAAGTGTGGACTGTAGCTCTCTTGAAAAGTGCTTCCCCACCCTACTGTAACGGGCATTTTTCATTCAATATAAAAAACAGATTTTGTTCAAAACAAACTATTTTGGAACATTTTAGTGTCATGTAAACACAATGTGTTTTTAATTACTAGTTTCTCTTTCTATTTTACATCCTTAAATACACTATATTGCCAAAAGTATTCGCTCACCTGCCTTGACTCGTATATGAACTTAAGTGACATCCCATTCCTAATCCATAGGGTTCAATATGACGTCGGTCCACCCTTTGCAGCTATAACAGCTTCAACTCTTCTGGGAAGGCTGTCCACAAGGTTTAGGAGTGTGTTTATGGGAATTTTTGACCATTCTTCCAGAAGCGCATTTGTGAGGTCACACACTGATGTTGGACGAGAAGGCCTGGCTCTCAGCTCTCAGCTCTCCGCTCTAATTCATCCCAAAGGTGTTCTATCGGGTTGAGGTCAGGACTCTGTGCAGGCCAGTCAAGTTCATCCACACCAGACTCAGTCATCCATGTCTTTATGGACCTTGCTTTGGTCACTGGTGCACAGTCATGTTGGAAGAGGAAGGGGCCAGCTCCAAACTGTTCCCACAAAGTTGGGAGCATGGAATTGTCCAAAATGTCTTGGTATGCTGAAGCATTCAGAGTTCCTTTCACTGGAACTAAGGGGCCAAGCCCAGCTCCTGAAAAACAACCCCACACCATAATCCCCCCTCCACCAAACTTTACACTTGGCACAATGCAGTCAGACAAGTACCGTTCTCCTGGCAACCGCCAAACCCAGACTCATCCATCAGATTGCCAGATGGAGAAGCGCGATTCATCACTCCAGAGAACGCGTCTCCACTGCTCTAGAGTCCAGTGGCGGCGTGCTTTACACCACTGCATCCGACGCTTTGCATTGCACTTGGTGATGTATGGCTTGGATGCAGCTGCTCGGCCATGGAAACCCATTCCATGAAGCTCTCTGCACACTGTTCTTGAGCTAATCTGAAGGCCACATGAAGTTTGGAGGTCTGTAGCGATTGACTCTGCAGAAAGTTGGCGACCTCTTCGCACTATGCGCCTCAGCATCCGCTGACCCCGCTCCGTCAGTTTACGTGGCCTACCACTTCGTGGCTGAGTTGCTGTCGTTCCCAAACACTTCCACGTTCTTATAATACAGCTGACAGTTGACTGTGGAATATTTAGGAGCGAGGAAATTTCACGACTGGATTTGTTGCACAGGTGGCATCCTATCACAGTTCCACGCTGGAATTCACTGAGCTCCTGAGAGCGACCCATTCTTTCACAAATGTTTGTAAAAACAGTCCGCATGCCTAGGTGCTTGATTTTATACACCTGTGGCCATGGAAGTGATTGGAACACCTGATTCTGATTATTTGGATGGGTGAGCGAATACTTTTGGCAATATAGTGTATATCATAATATAGCACAAAGCATAAAGCTAATTTTATTTACAAGCGTCTCTGTGCTTTACTGTTTATTAAAATAACATGTTTGTGCATAACACTTTTCATTACATTTTTAATGCTTTACTCTAAGTGCACTAAAATTAGTCAAAGTTTATTGCAGCACAAAGCCTATAATCTGTGAAGTCTCTGAGCTATTTAATCTCAGCTCTTGGCTTGGGAGTCGTCATGCCACAACTCAAACATAAAAATACCACATGATAAAATTCTGAAAACAAAAATCTGTGAAAACCGCAAACGACTTCCTGAGAGATGTACCGGTATGTGACTTTTTACAGAACAAGTGGAGTAAGACATGCAAACCTCCCCTCAAATGTCAACAACAGAAAGATTCGATTACAGCATGCTAAACAGTACAGCTGAGCACTTCATGGACTAAGGATATTAAACGTAAACTTTTAGTAAAGCCAAATATCAAGTATACCTTAACCCTTCCTCTATCTCCCTTCCTCAGATACTGCCACCAGTCAGAACGAAAATTTAGCTAATTGTAATTATATAATAACTACTCTAATATTAGCTTGCTAATATTAGATTTATAGCCCACTCATCTACAAGCTTACAAAAATAACAGCTTTCCTGCTAGCATGTAGATTTAAAGAAGTAATAAAATATTTCAACATCAGCTAGCAATCTTTTTAGTTGGCTTCTGCAGACAAATAGCAGCTACAGATGAGGTTAAAAAAATGAGCTAGCTATTCAGCTGGTAATATTAACATAGTTCTGTGCAAAGAGAGCTGGCTAGCCCAGTTAATATTAGTAAATTACCATGTGCCAATTCTGTTACATCGTTTGGTTTTAGATTTTTTTTGTATTGTGAAAAGAAATTCTTACCCTGGTGTAAAATGATAAGATTTATTCCTTTTGATGCACTTAAAGGAGAAATAAACAGAGACGGTTTACTTATAAACACTGGAATTCTAAAGCTAATATTGCTAACGAGGAATGCTTACATTAGCATTGTGCAAGCAAACTGCTTCTGAGGCTGTAAGAGTGTATTAATGTGTGAAATCCATATAGATTCTCCCACTATACAAGTTTGTGTTATGCTGCACATGCTTCAGATTCATCTAGAAGCCATGTGTCAAACCTTCTAATGAGAAGAAAAGCTGCTCTGTCTCTAAACGTATCATTTGTTTTTAGGTAATTTTGTCAAGATAACAGTGTTTCATACAGTGTCTCAAACCACAGGAGCTCTTAGCCAGTTGGTGCTAAATGTTCAGACATGCTGATCAACTGAAACTTCATAGAACAAAGCATATTTTAGATCAGAAGAAATCCTGATTAAATCTAACGCATCACATGACTACACTTCTGACACCGCCAGTCAGCATCTATCTCTTTTTCTTTGCCTTTTCTTCATCACCTTATTATCTATTTATTGCACGGTGTGTCGTGAAATGGCATGCGGAGCAACAGCAGAGGTAATAACAATGTTCTGTTGGCTTACACAGTACACACGCAGGGAGCAGAGAGAGCTGACCATAAAGCAAAAGAAGCTGCTGAGTAGTGTGTTCTCCATCCTCCCTGTATGGAGTGAGGCTCCCCGAGGTCCTCTGTAGACATATTGGACTCAATATACAACTGAGTTCCTGTGAGATACATCACTTCAGTGATCTTTAAAGAGAAGTATCCATCAGCCTGGTGGTCCCTCTGCCAGAGATCTAGAGAGAAGCCTCATTACTAGCTCTAATTTCCAAGAGCCAGACCAATAATATGGGGTTATAATGGGAAATGCTGCCTTCCATAATAATGGCACATAGAGCCAATGGATGGATGAGACAAAAATGGTAACACATCATAGCTCATAATAGTATTTGTATGCTAATCTGCTAATCATTGACTCTGTGTGTTTGGCTACCTCCTATTCATGTTGACCATGCTAGCATTTTTGGTTAGTAGCCTGTTCCTCAAACGAGACCCCCGCCAACCACCCACCCCCACCAAAAGATTTATCTTCAAGCTATTTGTGATCCTGATTTAAAGTTTTAAACATCGCCACAGTGAAATGTTTTGCATTCTGGTTGAAATAAACACCCCAGTCAGGAAGGGACAAGCACATTTTTGTGCCTGTGGAAACAGAGAGCACAAAATTACCCAACTCGACTCGACTACACCCATCATTCAAAATGTTTGCTCATTTCTACCAGATCTTCAGAAGAATCTCTACCAGCAGAAGGTCAGGTATTCCTGATTCCATGTTTTTATTCCTACTAAACATTATAAGGAGCATTATTTCCTCCTGAAAGCCAGCCTGTTAGTGGTTGATGACAGCGTTGTCTGACATGCTCATGCCTGCTGACCCTGTGAACAGATTTCCCTCCTTTCAGTTATGGAGTTATGTCAATTACATAACTACAGTATTCCTCTATGTATCTGTTATTTTCATCATCTCGCTGTTGGATGTCTGGGAGCATGCTGTAAATACCTGCTGAGACAGCATGTGCCACAGGAAAAGAGTGTGACTGACTGGAAGTAGGAAGGACACGCCAATACAGGCAAATTCACTCATTCTACGCACTGAATGAAATGGGGAGATACATCCTTCATCGTTGGAATTCAACAACAAATAATTAACTAAATCCTTTCACTGTGCTCTATATGGATACGTAGTAGCTAAAGGCCTTTCCCACGCTTGGTTCCTGTCTTCATCCGGATGATGGAGGGGGTGAAAATGAGATACTTCATATCCGGAATGGCATTTGTTGTCGCTATTCAGCATTTCTTCTCCAAGCTGAGAGTTGAATCTGCTTCCGAAGTCCTCCAGCCTGGGGCACAGTGAGTGCTCCTGGGCTATTAGCTGACAGGAATCACTGATTTGGCCTCTCTCTGTTTCTTGCTTAGTGTACTTTCAGCAATGCTGCATTACCCTGAGCTGTAGCAACAACGCAGTCTACTCCAGCAAGGTCACTTTCACCTGGTCACCCTTGTTAATTTGCCTCATACCACTCAGAAAGTCCAGCCCTTAAATCACTGGTGAGATTATTATTTCATTCTATTGCTTTTCATGCTCATTTTGTGCAAACATGGTTATCGTCAGGTTGACCTTGCCTGATGGTGACAACACTAGGTCATTAAGAATCGGTCACCTTTCAAATTGGTTCCATTTGAAACCTTGTCTAAATTGGAAACACTATACAGAACCTTAAGAGGTTACCTCAGAGAGAAAAGCCAAAAACTTGGGCCCCTAAATGAGGTCGCTGCCTCCATCTCCAGTTTGGCCGGTGATCTTAGCTCCTGAGTTGATAATTCCTCCATGGTTAAAGAACTTAAAAGGGAATCCGGAGGTAGGGTGGGGAGACAAAACTAGGCCATCTGGAAAGCTTCATAAACATCTATCTTTCCATGTTCGCCAAAGGGTTCTAGGAAAGTCGTAAAATTGAAAGGAGAGGCCCCTAATGCTCAGAATGTTTTCTTTCTTCTTCTGGAGTTCTGTGCACTGTACACATACTCACTAGGGGCTTACTAGGGGCTGAAACAGTCTTCACAATTCAATATTTTTTTCGACTTGCGGTTTGTGACAGAAAGAAGTGATTTGTACTTCAGGATTTTGAAAAGCATGCTAAATAATTCAGTACATCACGAACAGGAAGGATGCACTATACATGCTTTATGTCAGGCCCTTGTACCAGCAGCCTTTCTCCCTGTGAGTCTCGAAATATCCGGGGGTCTCATTTGTTACAGCCGCAACACAGACCTCTAATCACTGAGCCAAAAGGTCAGTTTAGACTTTATACGTTCTTCCAGCTTTGGTGTGGTTTTCATTATCTGAAACATGCCTCTCTTCTTAAGGGCTTCCCAAAACCTTCAGAAAGACATCCTGCAACATACACCACTACATCACGAACCCCTAAACCAACACATGTGGCCTACCACAGAGAAAAAGCTAATCTAATTCATCAGATAAGTCTCGGAGCAATTGTTTTCATAGACCAGAGGGCTCCATCTGATTAGACACCAGGCTGCTGCAGTCCACATGCATGAGTGTATATGGTGATGAATAGGCTTGTGTATTTGCTTTCCAGGGTAAAATGACTGGATTTGTGTAAATAGATGCACTCCACAATAAATGTGGTTAGTGAATCACAAACCATCATTTCAACATCTGAGATTGGAGAAATACAATGTTAAGAGATGTTACTAAGGTGTGTAATGTTACAAATATGTGAGTGCACAATGCAGTTGTAGGTGTGTAAGTGATGTAAAATCCATGTTTGTCTCATTATCTCTAGAAGATCTATGGTTCAGCTACTGGCTGCCATTCATGTATTCAACAAAGACAATAACTCACACAGTCCCAGCAAATGATATATAGCTCTTTTCAGAGCTTTTTTCATTTGCAGCACTCCAGAAGTGCAGGTTCATCAAAAGGAAAAAATATTGACAGAAAATGTGCAAAGTTTTCTGGAAAGCAGATGTCTGTCATTTTGTTTTAACGTATTGCCTTCACCTCTGCCTGTGACATTCCTACGAGTTTAAAGGAATTCAAAAGCAAAAACCAGAACAAAATGCCCCAGAATCCTGTAACTGCATAAGCCACATAAGACACACGGCATTTTTTCCCCCTTTTACAGAAATCGTTTGCAGACCTCACTCCTCAAATAAATGTCTAGAGATGACACATGGTTCTAATCAATATCAGTAATTTAAAATAATTGTTTATACAGGCAAGATAACAACTCAGAGCCAAGCCTTTTCCCCATAGGGGCCCTGTCACAGAAAACTATGCAACAGCATGTAAAACACAATCCATAAAAACATTCAAAAGCACATCAGCATGAGCAAGAACAAAAAAAAATGTAATGCTTGTCATAACAGTTATCAATTAGAAAAATCCCAAGAAATATTCTGCAGTTCATTCCAAATAAAAGGTGCATTAACAGAACTAGGAACACAAAATCACTTTAAATCATACACAAAGTCTCTTTAATCTTTAAAGCTCTGATTGCTGAAACAGTCACACTCACACACACACACACACACACACACACACTGTAGAAGCTGTATGTTTTGCTGTGTTGTGGTCAAAACAGAACTATTCCCTAATTGGGGCTTTGAGGTGTGCTTTGTAATCAAGAAGACAGTTAAGTGAAATTTAGCCAATTGTTGTCTAGTTGGCTAGACTAGCTGCACTTATTGATCAAATTGTTAAGTGATTTATAAAGAGATCAATGACTATTGATAACAAGGTTTAAACATGTGGTGCAACAGGTTGAAAAAAATAATAATAATAAAAAAAGAAAAATGTTAAACAACTCCAAATATTTCACTTTGCGAAGAAAATTCATGGTTAATAAGATTCACGCCAGTTCATTTCAGGCCTGTGATGGAAGTTCATCGTAACTCTCTTGTACTTTCATCTGATTCAGACACACATTACATGCCTAAAAAAAACCTTTATATGTATTTGAAAGATTGACCTCTGACCTTTCAGTCACCACAGCAGCTCTGTTTACTGCTTACATAATCCACCACAAAAGGTGTTCAAAGGAAGCACATGATGCCTGGAGACATATACAACAAACATAACGAGGCCAAATATCTGTCTGAAGAATTTGCAAGAGTCGTAAACAAAACATACCAGTGTTAATGCTCTAAAAAGCCGCTTTCAGGAGCCGCGGCCCTTGACTAAAAAACACCACTGTAATCAGAGAAAGAAACAATAGGGGATATGTAATCCCCCCAAAAAGGACTTTGGGTGGACCTCGTCCTGTCTTTTTCATTTTGATTAACATGCTTTTATTTTTCTCTCCCTTTGCCCTTTTTCCTGCTGCATAGCTGATGTGCCCGGTCTTGTCCTCCCACAATCATTTCAGAGACGTCGCAGAGAGAAATCAAAGAACGCTATTGCATGTGATTGCACAATAGGGCAAATGTAAAAGCAAGCAGAGGAGTTGGGCACTTACCCAGAGGGGGTGGGGTGCTACTAGGTGTGGGGCTGGAGGATGCCAGGGACAAGGCTGTTCCAGGTGCCAACACAGACACGGCTACGGTCTCCTGAATGGAGAATGTGGTGGGAGGAGTGTCAGTCATGCCAGTAAGTGTGATAAGCATCCATGAAGGAGTAGTGTTCCCTGTGAGGTCGGCCTCCTCTTCAACATCTTCGTCCTCACTTCTGAGGAGGTCCGGCAGGTCAGGATTTCCACTAGGGATCAGAACACGGTTCAGAAGGAGCAGGTAGGTGCCCAGACCCAGTAACAAAAGCAACACAGTGGGTATCAGAAGTACAGCTCTCCCTTGACATGGCCTCCTACAACCACACCCTTTCCAGCGCTGATCAGCAGTATGGGGCAGAGGGTAACCCTGGAGCCCCAGAGTCCTTTGTGCCTCTGCCCCAGAGCTAGCCCCAACCCCAATCCCAGGCACGACAGCCACTCTCTGCCCCTCACAAAGTGACACCAGCAAGACGGGCAAAGGATATAAAGACACATCTGGGTCCATTTGGGGCCTCCAAATCCTACAGCTTGCCGTGCCAGTGTTTTTTATCCAAGGGATCTCACAGAAGTAACTTTCTGCCAGCTAAGCAATCCAAAAAATATCTGATTGCTGTTTCCTAGTCTGTTGTTCTCTGTTCCACTGACATGGACTCACACATGCACTCATATCCTCACACTGGTGTGGAGTGACGACATGCTTCTGGCGTCAGATCTCCATCCCCCCAGACAGACTTGCATGAGCAGGCGGCCACCCTCGAACAGTGATGGGCGTGAAATGGTGGTGTCGGGGCGCTGGGGTGAGCTGGCTGCCCTGGGGAAAGCCAAATCTGACCCCACCCATCCACCAAGGCACCAGTCTACAGCCCTTTCACAGCTGCTCTGCTTGTCACGGTTCCTGTGCCGTTCAGCCTGATGGGGAAAACAGAGCTCACCCCCCAATAACCTTAATCAAGTAACAAATTTGGACTGGGCAAGACCAGCAGCACCAACATGCACCAGTGGCTACAAAATAAGAGAGAAACAGAAAATGCTAGTGGAATAAGAGTGATGTCTGCTTAGCAGCATGGGAAATATATGCTCCTTAAGTGCTCAGGACTGCAAAGTGGAGTGCACCTTACCCTCCCAGACAACCAGCATAAAGAATCTGACTCCTGGGTTAAAGGTCAAATAAACCTCACAGCGTCCAGCAGTCTGAGTATGTAGGAACTTCGGGATCATAATCCAAAACACTTGCTGACACACTCCGACATGCACACGCTCACGTGCCTCTCTACATGCAGGCCAAGTTTAACTGGGAGAGTCTGAAAACAGATGAGGAGTATGGTATATCAGGGTGCCATACAATTGTTCATGTCTTTATGAATCTGTTGAATGAAACAAAGTGGTCAAAGCATATCAGCAAGTCACAGAACAAGTATCAGAACTTTTTTTCACCCTCAGGAAAGAGATCACCCACTTGTCCACCCACATGGCACTTCCAAGGTTTGCAAATGAAAGGTTAAAGTTCACTTACATTAACTTACTGCTTACGAATTAATCACTACTTGAAGCAAAATAATTTTTTCAGAACAGTCCCATATTCTGTCCCCAGTCAAATGACTTGGCTTTTTGCCAGGCTATTTTTACTTGGTCACGTTTGATCAGACCGCTACTTTAGGGCCTAACTCCATGCCACCTCACCACAGCCTATGGTCAAACTACATTCCTAGAGGGGATTATGAAAGAGGTTATGAGAAAACAAGGGAGTCTTGGTTTGTTATGTAAAGAAGAACACATTTTGACAGAAACAAAGTGTCGTTGTTATACAAGATAGGACATGGCAAAGCAGAAGGATGACTGGCACAAAAGAAATAGCCTAAACGTTTGCCACTTGTTTTGTGACTCTGAGGTTAAAACCTGCATTAAAGCCAAATAATGGTTTGGGCTAGAGTTCCTAGGCAGAAATGGATTACCTTTCATCATACAGCCAGGTGTTGTGTGCAGGGAAGCATTTGTGAGCTGCTTCACAGGATTGCAAGTGTCTGTGCGAGTGCATGTGAGAAAGAGTGAGAGTGAGAAAGAGAGAGAGAGAGAGAGAGAGACAGAGAGCGCGAGATCTGCTGGTGGGCCCCAGCATGACTGATGATGTTGGAACAATCAGCCGCCCAGCTGCATTTTCCATCAACACATTCCTCTCATGTCACGCTCTCACTCTCTCTCACTATGAGTGGGGCAGCGCCCCCTAGGGACAAGACTTTTGACCAAAACTAATTTCAAATGAGTGCTGTGCAGCAGAGGCAGCCCTGTGCTTGCTGCTCTCTATTACAACACATGACCCATCCTACGGCGAAATTAAAAGTACATCACATGTACTATAATGTTATTCCCCTGAAGCATGAAGTCCACACCAACACACTCTCTAAATGCTGCACTAGGAAGTGGTTTATGTCTGAGGTAAAGGAATAGACAGACAAAAAACATAGAATTGATACATTTTTCATTTCATGTAGCTTCACAGTTTGTTGTAGTAGCCCAAGACCAATATAGTGATCAATGACAGGTTGTTGTATAGCCACAGGTTTATCGTCATTCAGACTGAATATTTAGTGCATAAACTGTCCTGTAAAATCAAAGAACATATCTGTATTACAAATTCTAATAAAACTGAACCATGCTATAATCTGAATTACGCCAAACATTGAAATCTGATGCTTTTACCGAACTAACTCAAGACAGACGCTACCACTATTTTTAGCACTGAAACGTGGTTTTATTCATTTTTATTGGTAGCCGTGTCAGAACCCATATAAGCCACCCAACTTGGTTTGTAGCATCTGGTATGATTTAGACATGCAGCTTGTTTGAAGGCTACACACTTCCATTATTCAGAAGCAACAATAAGAATAGCTCCAGTGCCAGAGCAGAAGAAACAAATGTCTTCGTAAAACCCAGCATGTGTTTGTTGGTCAGCTACATTTGGTATCGGGGGGTTATAATATACAAGCTAATCTGTTCTTTTAAGAGCTACATTGTGGCTTCAATATTCTATCAGTCAAATTAGTGCAGGTTACATTCATCTGACACACGTTTTTTGAAACCTCATGCCTGCGCACAAGATTCTTGAATATGATGGAATTGCTAACTGCTTTTGAAATTTGTGATTATAAACCAGTGAGAAATGTCCAATTTCATTCGGTGCTACCTTTCAATTGCAAGTTGAGCCTTAGCATAGAATATTTATACACATAAATAGGCACTGCAGGAGGTTGAAACTATGTGGGGATCAAGCTAAAAATGAGGGCCTACTTACAAATATGGATGTCTTTACCGGCCATTGACTGACACGTGTTTGCTCTCTATTGGAGTGCACATTCCCCTGAGACCTCATCTATTGTCAGGTTTCACCCTTTTAGTGACCTATGCCCTGAACACATCTTGAGATCGTCTTAAACACACACACACACACTTGCTGGACTACCATGCAGCAGGTGGTGGAAGGTTATGATACTGAGCGATGATTCTCCACACCGACCACTTTTCTGAGGCAGCCATGAGGCCAGACTGCCTCTGGGGGAAGCAAGATGATGGCGGCTGCTTGTCTTCATTAACCGTAGCTTCAAGCTCTCTCTATCCCTGTCTTTCTATCTGCGGATAGCTTTAGCCAACCTTTACACAGACGTTCACACGTTTAGCATTGACCACTGTTATTAATGAGTGCAATCATTTTTATCTCTGGAAAAACCCTCGGTGTGTGCGTGCGTTTGTGTGTGTGTGTGTGTGTGTGTCTGTGTGTAATACTGAAAATCAGAAGGGGCAACCTGCAATCCGCAAGATGAGGCCCCTTCTATGCAATCTCTATGAGTAAAGGGTGTGACACAAGAATGAACTTGCCTACAGACTGCACACATACATCCTGTATACACTGAGTTTAAGTGCAAGCTTATACCAGTCTAGTAAGTAATGAATTGACAAGGTTCTGGATTCTAACATTGACTAATTCAAATGATACGACTCGAACACACAGTTTTGAGAATTTATCAGCTTTCCGATTTGCTGTGTAAACATAGAGCAATATCCACTTTGAAGGATTTCACTCCATATAATTTTGACATTAGTCATTACTGCAAAAGCTGTCAGGAAAGTCGTGCCTCTATCCACCTCTTCAAGAACAGCTGCTACAACAACATGGATGGTGGCAAGCAACATGGCAAGTACCTACTTACAGATTCTGTACAAATCAAATGAGAATTTCATCAAACTGTACAACTGTTTCGGGTGCGTTCATATGGAAAACTTGTGTAGTGGTTATGTATTGTAAGTTTAATAAACAATCCCTTTAAAGATAGTGATCGATTTCCCGTTACAACCAGCACAAACACCGACAAAAACCCAGCCAGGTGATTGTCTCAAGGCTGCGTTTGATTGTCTATGCAATCGGCTCAAGCCAAGACTCGACCGTTGCATTACAAAATGGGTTTGAGGCAAGTTACTCTGCAAAGCAGCTGGGTCTCATCCTCTGTCTTTCCCTCTCTTAGTCTTTGTTGTTTTGCCCCCCCCCAGCCCCCCCCCCCCCCCCCCCCCCCGTCGGGCAGTCGTGCGCACATACACAGATAGCACTGCGGCTTCATGCTGCTGCAGCAGCCTCGCAGCACTGCAGCCTTTCACAGCAGTAGCCATTTCACTGATGACCTTAGGATGGAAATCAACCGAGTCAGCGCGCCGAATAAATTAAGGTCTCTCTCCCCCCTGCTGCGTGGCAGAACAGCAAAGCGATGGAAACGATAAGAGTGTTCCTCATCTTTGGTGCCCCCCTCATGCTCCACCAGGCTGGGAAAAACATTTTATCAATTTTATGAAACACTGTCAAGTTCAAGGTATTTCCTGGACTGTTATATTAATCTAATGTCACCTAAGGCTGTGGCGCACTTGGCTGCCTCACTGTTGAATCCCTCGCTCTGTGTTTCTTAGTGGGGTTGCTATATGTTCAAAAGGCAATGTGGGTGTATCCCAGCCTGGAGGCATCACACTCGTTCAAATACACACCACAACCATCCTTGAAATCCTTGGCTTGTTTCAAATTACTTAAGAGCACATACACAGACATATGTGCCGGTTTGTTCGCACGCACATGCATGCATGAACTGCTGCAGCAACTCACGGCACATGACTTTTAAGAGAGCCAGGGAAAGGTGCTGCTTACACACTGTCAACCTGATATAGAGGAAAAGATACCTGGGGTAACCTTAGTGTGGAAAAACAGCCAAATATGCACTTATAAATGTGAGAAAAACCTTATATAAATACATGAACACACACACATATATATGTGCACATACACACCATCAAGTCTATTTAGATTTTCTGCCTATGTTATGGCAAGAAGTGTGGCCTTCAACCTATTAAATCTCACTACAAGGGCAATGATCCAGCCGTCTGCTAAAAGACATAATAACATAGTAAACACCACATGTGCTTCGTTATACACAATCAACCTGTTACGTAAATGGCTGGAGAAATTTCATCACTCCATCTGATTAGGTTCTAAATCTTATGCAGATCTTCTAGCTGTGAACAGTTTTGTATTTCTAATTTCTTCTAGTTATAACTAGTTATAATACTCATTCAGTGACATTTCTTAACATTTCCAAGCATGACCGAGACTTTATAAGCAAGTACAGCTTTAAGTGAATTATAAGCTTCACCTCACTAGCTTGATTTCTACTGCATCAAAACCTTTAGCTTTAGAATGACCTTGAAGCTTCCTGCTACCACATAGAAAAAAATTGCCCCACTCCAGCCACTGATATCCTGATAATATCATCTATCTATCTATCTATCAAGTGTGCATAAAGAGTGGCCTTGAGGAGGTCTTACATTCATGTGGAAACACACATGCCAGACAAGACGTGGCAACAAGGAGCAATGAGTCTTTTCAGAGATGAGAGACGCTGCAAAGGTAATAGCTGTATATTTTTTTGACAAGGGCAGCTTAAAAAAATAGGAGTAGGAGTAGATGTGCACCGGTCGCTTAATCTATTTTCATTATACAACCTCGAAGTCGGTACGAAAAGACTGCTTAGTCAGGGTATGACCTGTGGCTGTGTGGTAAGGTAACAATAAATCGAACAGTGTATGAGGAGATGTAGTATGTAATTGAAACATTAAGTCTTAGAATAGAGTTATTTTTCATCATGTTATTGACAATTGTAAGTCATAAGATAACAACTAGGTTCCTTTACCTAGCCTTTATCTACATACGCTTTAATTAACCACAACTCCTAGACAGCACAGATATGACAACACGTTTCTTTAAACCTGTTTCCAACAGAAATGCAGCACGATATGCGTCAGATGCAACTGGCAGCTCTTGAGGAACCAGGCCTCATAACTTGGCAAAAGCTTAATAAAAACGAATACAAGACTAATACACCCCTGAGGAAATAATTTGTCAGTGGGTGTGCCCAATGGACAACTTCATCAAAATCAATGTGGCAGCTAAGCTGTTTTTCAAAGAAGAATAAGCTCTGTCTTGTTCAAACAGCTCCTGCACAAAAAGAAGGTGAAAACAACAGAGGAAACCCCATGGGTCCAAGTACATAATAAATATTTGTATCAATCAAGCATCTTTTCTTGCACTCAATTCTAGTTTACATTTAAAAACAAAGGCAAGCTCAAAGAAAAGGATGTTTGAGGGTTAGAAAAAAAGTAAATATGTCAACTCAATCTTGATTAAATAGAGAATTCTGGTAATGATGGCATAGAATAATTCTTCCCCAGAATCCAGTTTTGTGTTATGGATTTCTAAGGTACTGTTGTTTTTGGTTTTTATTATTATTATTATTATTATTATTATTATTAATACTTTCCCGCTTGCTGTTAAAAGAATTCTGATGAATCCTGCCCTCTCCTGCCAACGCTCTTGACCAATCCCATCCCTCCATCAGATAAAGCTGTTGTCGATGAATGAATGTTGCAGAAAAGGCATCATGCAGTGTCACATGAGCAGCTCATATGCTCTTAAGTTAATAAACATAGCCCTTTTTTAACACACAAGCTTTGTATCTCACTGCTGGCTTCCGATGGTAATGAACGGCAGCTCCCATGGCCTTTTCTTGGGTCCCATGGTTCCTACATGTTCCCAATCCAAATACATATTTCCTTGTGCATCTATTGGAAACCATCAATACACCGGTACGAGAATACATTAGGAGGAGTGGCAATATACAAGACCAAAAAGGATTAAGAACCGAAGCTTGAAGGACAAAGAGCATTTGTGGATAGATGTGAATGTATAGAACATGGTATCGACCTCAGAGAAAGAATAGAGAATAAATGCTAATGAAATGAGACAAGGCAGAAGAAAAGCATGACTCATTCTATAAAACAGTTGTACTAAAGTCTAGCAAAATGAGAATATCGAGGAGACCAGCGTCAGGGAAGACAAGTGGACCATTAGTCACTCCTTCAAGAGCTTCCATGGTTATATGGCATGGACAGGAATCTCTGGATAGTCTGCTACTGGCAGAGCAGAAAAGTAGATGAGTGGGTAATTGGTTGTTTATATATTTCTAGTAGTTTGGATATAAATGGCAGATTGGAAATAAGCCCATAATTACAGAGTTCATGACGATCAGGTTTAAGGTACCAGATTTAATGTACTTATTGCTGAAGAGACAGTTTGAGTATGACATAACAGACGATCAGAGCTTTCGGGATTAGGGATCAGACTGAATATGTGGATACAAAGTGGGTCAATGAGTGCTCCGAAAAGTATGTTGTAAACTTCAGTCTTCACAGTAGACAAGAGAGCTTTGTATGTTATAAAATAGCAATTTAACAATGTACATTTTGCCATCCTGCATTGACATATCATTTCTGATGTGACTATGAATGGCCACCTTCCTGAAGGGGTGGAGAAATCAATAACTTGGGTTATAGCCATCGATTTGTGAATTGCTTGCTTGACCAGATTGTAGGGGTCGCACTGCTGGCAAAGCATTAAATAGTCAGGTAGTGTCTGGGAGAGCAAGATGCATACCAAGAACAAATGACACCATTTACATTTATGGCATTTAGCAGACACCCTTTTCCAGAGCAACTTACATTTTATGCCTTGCTTAGGGGCCCAGGAGTAGCACCTAGGATTCAAACTCACAACCTTCCAATCAGTAATCCAACACCTCAACCACAAAGCTACCACATCCCCTACACCAGCCATAAGTAGGGAAACCCTAGCGAAGAGCATGAGTGTTGTAAGTATGACGGTGGAAAGGTGAACAGCTTTTGATGAAAGTTAGGGCCACAACTGATTTCCTGAGCTACAGAGCACAGACATAGAAGTAAACATATTACAGCCTACCTGAGAGCTACACCGAGTAGCCTTGTCAAACAAAACAAAAAAAAAAACGACATCCTCCATAAGCTCAGGAGGAGATCTAAATCAAACCCACACAGTACAGATGCGTTAGCCAACACCAGCAGTCCAACCAGTAAAATCAGGGGTAGGATGAAAGGCTTAGCAATACTGACAGTGCACAACTAATGAGAGAGTACACAATTACTCACCAGCACATAGACCGACATGGCGCCAGGTTCACAGGAAGAGGGCTCACAGCTGGCAGGTAGAAGAGTTAGTTTCAGGACACACCAGTCAGAACATTTACGGTGAAACCGGGCAAAGAAAAACTAGTCCAGGAGGAAATAATCCAAATAATCCAGAAAAAAAACAGTTTTTTTTTTTTTTTAAAAATACCCCAAAAATCTGAAAAGTAATCCAGAAAAAAAAGAGTATTCATTTGTATATACGTCCATAACAACAAAGCAGCTAGTCCAAGGTGAATAAAGTAGTCCAGCCGGAAAGGGAAAGGCAGAATAATAAGGCAAAGAACATAAAAAAACGGACTACAACAAAGTTGAAAGTGTTATACTCTTGACCAAAAACCAGGTCTGTAAAATAAACGATTTCTGTTTATACATGCCTTTCAAAGGAGACACCCTCTCATCCATCTAACCACAGAAGCGGGAGAGTCAAATCACTATGTTGCTAATCAATCAGAGTGTCCTGCTGCAGGCAATGTTCCAGGGTTGCACACCTTGTATTCAACAGTGGAAGTACAGTAAATAGAGCAAGGAGCACACTGACCACATAATCAAGTCCAGAGACAGAAGGTGATAAGTGAGGAATTTATTATTATTAACTAGAACTCTCTTGGATGATAGGTTAGTTTTCAAGGTTAAATGATAGTAAAAACGAATATACTTCAGAATATTGGAAATCTGCCTTAATCAAGGAATCACCACAGATCTATAGGCTCGATCGCTAGCTAGTTGCTTTATCAAAGTGAAGCTCTCAGCTTCATGAGGTATCCTGGGACCAGTGTCTTGGCATGTTAGAAAAGCTCTGATGATGTGACATTTGCAAAGCAAAACTCTTTTTTAAAATGTACTACAAAACAAAGTTCAGGAGACCAAAAAAGACATTTCAAATTCCTTAAACCCCCAGTCACATGGAGAAAGCTCTCTGAAGCTCCAAAACAATAATACTGCTTCTTTGGCAGTGGAAAGTTTGGGAGTACAAAGTATTAAAACCTAACTGTTGATATCAGCAGCTGGATTAAAGATGTATTATTAATGTTCCTGTAACAGCAGCTGCCCTTGGAACTCAAACAAATGATGGAAAATTACAGAAGAGGATCATTGAATTATGAGCTTGTTACTCACTGCTTTGGACATGAACGGTGCTTGTGCTGTTGCTGCTCCCACTGTCGTTCTCCACTACACACATGTAATTCCCAGAGTCCTCCAGCCGAGCACTAGTAATCTGGACCTTGTTTTTCCTGCGACATAGAAAAAAGAAGAGTCATGGGACTTTACTATGACTCTGGATGCCCTAAACCTGACAACATGGCTGTCAGTCCAATCCTAGCAACAGCAGAATAGAAATCTTAAACAGAGATTCAAAAGGATTATAATGTGCAGTTTTATATTACAGATTGCTCTTATACGGCTGCAATCCAGCCAACTGTAAATTTAGTGGCAAACATGACCAATAATGTGTTGCGATGTGAAGCACTTTATAAGGAAGCGCCCAAGCTCTTTGTTTTGTAATCTGACCTATGGTTTATGTTCTTACAAATATCAGGGGATTTCTTGTTCCATGCCGCCAAATCAATCAGCGCATTTTCAATCTGTGACACCAGCATAACCTTCCAAAAGACACATGCCAACATGATTGCCAATCACACACTTACTTCTTGCCTCTGATCTTGACTTGTTTGCTCTTATTCAGAATGTTGCCATCTTTGTACCACTTATAGGACAGGGGAGATTTACCCGAGGCCTCACATTTCACTGTTATCGGGGCTCCTTCCGCCACCACCACCGGGCTCCGCAAAGGTTTTATTGTAGGAGCTCCTAGAAAGAGAAAGAGAACAAATGTGTCAGGTTACTGTCTTGCTTGGTATTAGTGCAAACATGTTGTTCCATGGATCATAGTTACATGTGGCAACACGGAGACTTCTGCATGTCTTAAAAGAGGCGAGTCAGACAGACTTCTCATCTGGCCAGAGGATTTTACCAGAAACACAACTGGTTTGTTTGTGTGTGTGTTTTTCCCCCTACTACAAATTGTTATATTCAATAGCATATCATGAATGTCCCTTTCCACTCATGATTCTGAGCAGAGCATTAATACAAGTATCAGATTTCCTAGCGATCATTTATGCTTGTAGAAAGTAGCACTGACTGTATTAAATATCCTGATGATTTATTTTTTCTTATTTTTTCTTGTCTAAATGAATTTGCAGCTTACAGCAAGCAAGGACCCACGCTCCCTATCGCTTGAAGTGAAACACTTAAAAGACTCAGTGATAAGAACCACACTGCCCAGCTTTCTCACCGTGTCTAGGGGAGAACGAAATCCTGATTGATTATACTAATGCGTCTCACATTAATTGTAAACAGGGAGTAGGCTTTGGCCTTCAACATGTCTGCAGCTATTACATGAAAGAGAAACAGTAAGGCAGCTGGGAGAACTCAAACCAACATCAAACATCAGAGCTAAGATAATATGCACTGCACTACACATGCCAAAAAGAGGAGGCTAACCAGTGGTCAGACACAAAGTGTCCAGCAAGAAGCTAAAGTAGGACGAGGATGTTACAACAGTCAGTCCAGCATCCACACGGGACATTCAGATGGGACCTGCCCAGTCAATGAATGACTGTGTAACAGGACAGGTGAAGAGGAGGTTAATACTGAAAAAGCAGAGAAAGACTGGCAGTATTGTTAACAGCAGAGAATGTTAATCGCTCCCTCGGGGGTTAGTAGGCAGCGAAGTGGCTGTGATTTCAGGGTGAAATCGGCGAAGCAAAAAATCTTCATTTAGCCTTTTCTGCTTTTTCATTTGCTACTTTCTAAGTTAAGTTGTGTTTATTCGTCACATATACATATTATTGCACAGTGAAATTCTTTCTTCGCATATCCCCTCCTTGGGGTTTGGGGTCAGAGCGCAGGGTCAGCTATGATGCAGCGCCCCTGGAGCAGGGTGGGTTGGGGGCCTTGCTCAAGGGTCCAATGGTGGCAGCTTGGCAGTGCTGGGGCTCAAACCCCGATCTTCCGCTAGCATTGACTGGAAGATTGCTAGCATTATTCAAAAAGAAAAGTCTTTGGTAAGTGTCCAAAGGAAGCGAAATGATCACAGAAAATAAACAACATAGTGTACCTTAGTAATGACTTCAATTAGACCTGAAGCACTGAATCAGTGGCGAGTTTAATTTTAGCGTGTCTGTCCCACTTCTCCGTCCCAGTACATGCAGGCCTCTAATCTGTGTTACTAAATTTTGTTCATTGAAAGGATGGCATTCCTGATATTGTGCTGAGGCTAATGAAGCTTGCCATGCTACAGTACAGTGCGGTGTCAGATTCTTTAGTGCCAGGGTTGTGAATGCGGTGACGGTATTATTCCTTCTCGGGTTCCCAGTGACATTTTAAAGCTACAAAGCCTACGCCTCTCCGAAAGCCAAAAGCAAAGCTAGCAGCTCAGCTTTTTAACACTGTTAACACTTCTGAGAATCCGATAGACGCACAAAGGCTTGTGGTTTGCTTGAACACAATGCAAGATGGATACAGTGTGATAGGAAAGTAGGGTCGGCTTTAGTTAAGTCATAGATCAATGTCTGGTGTGCTTTAAAGGAATACTCCAGTGTTTTCAACTTAATCTCCACCTACCACATCTGTAGCACTAGTACAATTAGCATGAACACGATTTCTAACATGTCTTCCCGGTTGGAGAAAAGAGCTGTAAAGTCACTGATTTAAATCTGGGGTATTTTAGAAGTCGAGAGAGCATTTCATGAGGTGACTATATGGTGGAAATTCTAGTCACGAGAAAACATCTTACCAAAAATTGTTCTTTTGTACTTCCTCTAACAGTGAGGCACAAATTCAAGCATTTTGTGATTATTTTACTATTTTAGATTAAAAGGTTCATTTAAAGATACCTTTATGATACAGTTTATGAGAGTGTTACATGTTTACTGACCAGAGTGTGGTTTTCTGTGTAATTTTTAAAACATGTCAAAATTCTGGGCTAGGTTATCACCTACAGATGTGGTAGAAAGAGTCATCCAGCATTAGACACACACACACACACACAGTATTGTGCTGTGCTTTGAAGAATAACGAGCCTTTATTATCGTCACACATACATTACAGCACAGTGGAATTCTCCTGATTTGGAAGTTAGGGGTCAGAGCACAGGTGCAGCTATGAAATAACGCCCCTGAAGCAGAGAGGTTTACAGACAGAGCCCTGCTTAAGGGCCCAAACTGTGGCAGCTTGACAGTGCTGGGGCTTGAACCTCAACCTTGCAATCAACAACCCAAAGCCATAACCACATGAATTACCACTGCAAAAAATGCTGTGAAAAAGTAAAGCATTAAACGACAAAACATTTTCATGATTCACTTAGCAGATGTTTTAATCCTAAGCAACTTTGAATCAAGATAAGCTTTAAAGGTACAACTATGCAGCTAAGCAGTTAAAGGGTTAAAGGTCATGCACAAAGACACAACACTGGGATTTAAACACAACCCTGTAGCTATTTGCACTTAACCCCTAAAATACCGGCCTCAGAGAACCAAAGGTAATGCAGAACCAACTTGGATTATTGATGATTAATTGCTTTTAGCAGCGAGAGTAAGCTTGGGGTCAGAAACGATGACTGAATAAGCCTTCAGTGAAATAATTCTTTGGTGAGCGTGTTCTAGGTTTACTTGTAGAAATGAACCAGAAATTGGTTCGAGTTACTGCTTACTGAATTTCTAAAACTTGTGGTCCAGTTTTGTGCAACCTCATCGTTTTTTTATCTGTTTTCAATCTTTAGTGAGACAGACCACTTTTATATAATGATAATAATAATAAGAAGAAGAAGAAGAAGAAGAAGGAAAAGAAGTCAAGAAGCTTTTATTGTCATTTCAACCAACCCGACGCAGTACACAGTAAAATAAAACAACGTTTCTCCAGGACCCCGGTGCTACATAAAACAACCTAGAGCTACACAGAGCTAAGGACTAAGAAGAAGAAGAAAAGAAAAAAAGAAAAAGAAGGAGAAGTAAGTTTGTAATCAAGTTCCGTCCCAATCATTAATAAGGATGGTTATAAACAATGGAAGTTTTTTCCATTTGATAATAAAAATTTTAATAATAAATTAGATAATAAACATCTAATAATTACTAAATTGTTTCTTAATCATTTTTACTCCTGAATCTTCTTTAATCCATACCATGGCACAACATGCGCTACATGCGTGCTGTTGATCAACAGGGCCGAAGCAGCGCAACAGCCTTTTTACACAACCGCCACACTTTACGAGACACATGACACTCTCTCTGTGGCCCTGCCCATAATTTAAAAATGACTCTGAAATGCATAGCCTCAGGGATTGGTGCCAGGATTGAGTCTAAACTTTCTAAATCACCTTGGGACTGGCGGGGGGAAAAAATGCAAAGGCTTACAGCACTTCGTGTTCAGATGCAACATTAAGTGCTGCCAATTTCTTCTATTTGCAAGAACTCTTCTACAAGTAGCTCGCTGTTGCATTTGGAGAATGTCTGCCGATGCAATTTTTGTTCAAGTGCGCCAAGCATTCTGAGGGAAGAAACGAGGGTTTTGACAGCGATTGAAAGCTCAGGACGAGACTGCAGATTTGGTGGAACAGACCGAGCAATTTTTCCACTCAAACATAGCGAGAGGCTACAAGATCTGCAACTGTACATCAGTTCTTCTGCTGCTTCTAGTCCCCAGAGAATGCCTAAAGAATTTCAAAGCACTGTACTTTTGCCATGTGGCCTGTCCTTAGGGACGATATCTGCGGTTCGTAAAAAATGCGCACCAAATCAAAAACCACAAATTTCTGCTTTAATGAAGGGAAATGTTCATTGATTCGACTTGAAAAATACTTTCAAATGCTTCGATATCAGCACATGAATCACGCTTGGGAAATATATTAATACAGCATAAGCAATTAACAAAAAAAAACAAAAAACAGCAAATACGCTGTTTTATTTGAGAAGGTATACCAGTTTAAAGGACATTCAACTAAGCTTAAAGTAAAAATAGTGTGACACGGTCAGAAAACGTTAAACAATAGGAGAAAAGTGCCGTGGTGTAAAGATCCAAATTGGCTTATAAATATTTATGACACGGCTGTACTGATTCATCCATGAAGCGGTACTATTGTTTGGAAATGTTCTGTATTCTCTCGCTCATATTTTTCCCTCTCTCTCATACACGTCAATGCATAGATGCAAAAAAATAAAAAAATAAATAATAGAAAAAGCCACAGAGTTTGCTTCAGCGATGTAGGCAAGCCTGGATTGCTTCACATACAGCATGTCATAGTCAATTACCATCTACAACAAACCACTGTAGGATACACACTAAAAACAACGAAGGGTTACGACCATCACAGACACGCTCTGTCTTTATCATCTTGCCATGATGTTGGCATTACACAGCTACGAGGGGAAACTTCACCAAAAACTGCTTAATTCAATAATGTTAATGTTAAACTCAATAAATGTCCTCATGCTTTCCAGTACCTTGGAGACCTCTAACCACTTTTGAGTCAACTTCCTTTGCTCGTTCTTACACACGTTGCTAAATTTGGGCCAGATGGATACAACAGAGAAAAAAAATGCTGTAAAATCCGTAATAAAATAAATATAACCAGACTGAAACTTGGAGAGTTATGAATTAAGAGCCAGCAAAGGTCAGACTGAATATACATGACTTTAAAAAGTTGGAGTATGTGTGTAAAACTCGTAGTGTGTGTGTGTGTGTGAAACTGTGTGCCATTTATCTCATATTCAAATAAAGCAAAAATCATGGAATAAACAAGAAACTGAGCCAAGGAAAGAATCCAAGCAAATAAATATTAGCAAATTGTGGATCAAAATCCTTGTTTATTCATTATTAAAATCCGCAATGTTGTTCTTGGTTTTAAAGAAAATGTATTTCTCATCAGGGATTTAAGATCATTGATTCACGATGCCCGGAACCACAGTGTCTTGGTGGGTTTTACAGGTACTTAACAATGACGGAACGTAAACATTTAGAAAACAAAGAAACGTCAGGGGGCGAAAGAAAGAGGGATCCCTCACCAGGTAAGCTGGGAATGCAATAGGTGAAGAACAACAGAAGGGCAATTACACATCCGATCTGTTTAAAATGACAATAGTTCAGCACTGCGCTTCGATCATGAAGAAAGAACCGGGAGAACTGTAGCACATCCTGGTCGCAACCTTATCCCCACAGAACACATCAAAAAATCTTATTAAGGCCATGACTGTCGTATTTCTCCAACATGCCTTTTCTCATGTCTCTAGGTTTTGAGGGCTAAATGAGTCAATCACCATGATTTCCTACTTGTCATTCTGACAGAGTTAAATTTAGCCGTGCATAAAAACGTGACGCTAAGAGAAGCAAATGCGTGTGACAGGGTTAACCTTAACCTCCAAGGAAAAAGCTGAGTCTCCCGGCCATTCTTTTCTTCCTGACTTTGCTTTGTTTCCAGTAGACAAAGCAGAGGAGATTAAACATTGCGTGAAGACAGATCCAGGAGAGAAAGCTGCGCGGGTACTAAAAGTGGCTTCTCACACACCCTTGTGTTAGATTACAGTTGCGTGTAAAGACAATACAGTGAACAACATTTAAGAAGGAAATAACAGGAGAAGTGAGCCAAAAAATAAAACCACTTTATCAAGAAGGTCACGCGAAGCAAAGCCTCAGGGCGACACAGCAGAAGGAAACCTCCTGTAGGGGAGAAGAGACAGGGAACGAGCCTGGAAATGAACGGGTGGAGGGGGGTGGGCGGTGGTAGGAGGAGGGGAACGGCGAGAGACAATACTATGCCATACCTTTCCGATTCACTAATCTAATGTGGATATCTCGGATCAAGGTGAACTCTCAGAGAGACTAACGATGCCCTCCTAAGGGACCTGCTACCTCAGTGTGTGTGTTTCTACACCTGAGTAGATGTACACAAGTAGGGAGTTGCACCATAGATTTGTTTGGTTGATTGTTGCAATACTGGTGTTAGCAATACTGATATTACAAAAGTATATTTCAATACACACGCTCTCTCTCTCTCTCTCTCTCTCTCTCTCTCTCTCTCTCTAACAAAATTTTGTTGTGCAAGTATTTTGACTAATCACAGAAAGGTTCAAGAGGGCGTGTGGATAGATTACGGCATCGGTATGATTAAAAGCAATTTTGTCAAGTCCATGCAGTTTGATTTTTAATCACAGCTTTACAGAGTAGCAACTCCAAAAATTCAGTCCTCCACAGATCATCAAGTGAGTGATAGCTGCGAATGGAAATTAAGGTTGAGAATTTCTATTCCTGCATGACCCTGAGGTCAGACTTCAGTGACAAGCTGAGGCTTGCAGAAGCCTAAACAGACATAGAGAGAGAGAGAGAGAGACCGCACTGGCACGCTGCACTCCATTAGCTGTTCAAGAGCGTCTTAGAGACTAGCATTCATTCAAACACAGATCGCAGCGATATTCTAAGAGTATATCTATAGTTGAAGCTTTAACTGCGGTAAGAGCTGCAGATGCCCAGCAGTGCAGCTTCCTTCAGATACAGCATGGAAATGAATCAATAGTAGCTCTTGCCAAGTGGCTTGCAAGCAAGAGGAAATTCACACAGGCTCAGCAACATGACTGCTAATTAAGAAAGCAAGTACAGGAATCAACTGTGAAAGTCGTAAAAGCAACTTGGCACAGCCGGTCGAGGGGGAGCAGGGAGGCCCCGGCTTGTCAAAGCGCTCAGACGGCAAAACACACAATCATGCACAGTTACCAGCACAGGCCAAGGAGGCCAGATGTGCCGCTACACGCTGCCGTTTAGGAAGTCCTCCTGTGTGACAAAAGCAGGCAGCAAGCTTTGACAAGATGAGGTGTGAGATTTTCCCCTTGAGTCTCACACCCCTCCCTTGTCGGCAGCACACGTACCAACATGCATACATCCACACACACACTCACACCTTTGCGTGTTGCGTCTTTCTTTACCTTGAGTCAGATCACCGTTTTGTTCCTTGCGCTCCTTTTTACCTTTTTTCCTCCCATTCCTCTCTTTCTTCCTTTCTTCTCCTTCTTTCCTTCTTCCCTCTGACATGATAGTGTTGAAAAAGTGTTAATCCACTCAGGGGGGAAAAAGACTTGGGGCAGCAATGAGAACCAGCAATAGTCCTAAGGGGGGAGCATGTGGCAGGCGCGCTTAAGACTCTGAACTTGTCTGAGCGCTCGTGCCCTATATACACTCGGTCCCATCACGCAGGGAAACACCTACTTGTGACAGAGAGTGAATACAGGCAAGGGAAGACAGTGGAGAGAGAGAGCAGGAAAGGGAGGGAGAGCATGAGTAAAGGAAAAGAAAAGGAGAAGGGGAGGGATAGAAGAAGAAGGAGGGAGCAAGGGAGGCATTTCCCATTGCTGTCAGACAATTAACCGTTCCTTGACTGAAAGCTTCAAATAAGCATGATGAGTGCTGGCGCTCACAACCCTGCGGCACTCAGACTGCCCCTGCTCACCTGCCCATTTTGGGCCTCCACCGTAGCCTTTGGTCAGAGGTCACAGACATATATGATGCCCCCAGTGTTTAAGGTACGATATTGCACCACATTCTGACACCACTGCTCAGACAACCACCCCTGACACCCCTGACCAAACCAGCTTCTTATTCACTCCCAAGAATTTTCTAAGGAAAACGAACTCTTCTCTTCCAGCAAAACTGGAATGAGCATCTAGGAGCTCTATTTAGATCTTCAGATAAGCAGTGATAAAATAAAAACCTCTGTGACTGGACAGGGTTGCATCCCCTTCTTCGACCTCTCCCCTCATGCTTGCTCACTTTATTTCCCCTTCCTCCTTCCCCCACACTTTGCTTTGTATTGTCTCCCACCCTCTACTGTAAGCGAGTCCCAGCGTGTCCATGCCAGTAGTGTCGTGAGCAGTCTCTGAAGAGAAATCTTACACTTGCAAAGAGCTGAGTTAAGCTGCCTGCTTCCCTACACACGCACACACTCACAGTCAAAGACCTAGATGCACAGAGTGCAGAAGAATCTACCTGAAGTAAAAAGTTAAAATATCTTTTTAGAAGTTGAATAAACCAAGATTCTCAGCATGTTGGATATTATTTATACTTTCTCACACATAGATGTCAGAAATAATGCTGATAATGCACTAACAATATATATATATATAAAAAAATGATGAATCTATTTAAAGATGAAGACATTATCAGCTGGTACATTATTATCGTGATCTAATATCTATCTCTATATGTATTATATCATATGTATGTATATATATGATATGTATATGTACATATGATCTAATAAGTAAATCTATGTGTGTGTATTTGTGTATATTGGGTGCTTTTTGATGGTTCCAGGAAAGAACAACAGTACAAGAGGAAATGCTATTTGTTTATTGTTTGCTGGATATTTTTGCGAGGTGAAGAATTTATCCCTGCACTGAAACTGAGATTTTTCTAGCGACACTGCTGTTTGTTGCCCCCCGAAAAATGTGGTCATTTTCTCATTAATGTAGAAGGTAAAAGTGGTTGGAAAAAATTCTGAAAAGCACCAGGTGGCTACACAGGGGTAACCCAGAAAAGTAGGGACCAAGTGACCAGATGCAGCTTCAAAACATATTTAAAGTTAATAGGACTATATAATATTAATAATATGTTCAAAAAGAACTAAGAAGGAAAGGAAAGGAAAGGAAAGGAAAGGAAAGGAAAGGAAAGGAAAGGAAAGGAAAGGAAAGGAAAGGAAAGGAAAGGAAAGGAAAGGAAAGGAAAGGAAAGGAAAGGAAAGGAAAGGAAAGGAAAGGAAAGGAAAGGAAAGGAAAGAAGTACCAAGGAAAGGGGCTTAAAGAATAGGTAGTATCAAAAATAAGTATAAAGTAGCATAAAGAAAATGGAAGAAGCAGCAAAGAAAGTAAAGTGAAGGAAAGGAAATAATAAAGTCCTTCCAAAACATCTAAACAGTCTGTCTTAAACCTGAAACTCTGTTTTTCTGTGGTGACCATTTAATTTAATAAGCCAATATTATATGATAATATGAATGAAATAAATCACCAATTATAGAACCGTCCTTCAAACAAAATATTGCATGGGATTTGCCTCTAATACAAAAAGGGCTGTATCTCTTAACGGCTACATCTCATTCACACACCTGCAACCTATGAGGCAAGTGCTTGATCCAGATAAGCATAAAATGGCTGTTGGCCCGAGGGCCACAAGCTTAAATCCCTCTGATGGGCCCCTCTATTGTTGTGCCCTTAAGCAAAGCATCTCTATTCAGATAAGAACACAAGATAGAAGACCATAACAGTCTCTGCATAAGGGCTTCCTTAAACGAACCTCTATCAAGATGTGCCTATGTGCTGAAGATTTGCTGATTACAGTGTCTCTACTAACGACATGATGTCATTCTGTAAACTCACGCTATCACACGAGGACGAAGACATGTGCCACCACTACAAGGTAAGAACACGTTACTTAAGACTTCGTTATTCCTTCTAGGCTCGAATTCCAAAGTACGACCAGAATGGTCTGGTTTCGTTCCAACACCTACACAGAGGCAGAAACTGGGAAACAAAAATACAAAGAAAGGGAGGGAGAGCTGAAGAGGAAGAGGAAGAGTACAGGATTCCATAATGTTTCGTATGAGTCATGATCATGTGGTACAGAGGGCCTATCATGGGCCCTTTTCCAGCTCTGCCCTCTCCAATCTTCTGTGTCACCTCTCAGAAGGTGTGTATGTGTATGGAGGAGGGTCATGTCCCAGCAGGTCAGGCCACTCAGCAGAATACTCCACTGTGATAACTTCAAAGGCTACACTGCAGTAAACTGTGTGTGGCGGGTGAGTGGTGTGCGAATGTATATTTCTGTGCATGTGTAAATGTGCCGACAGCTTCCTCGCAGCAAGCAAATCTGTCAGTGGTAATGACAGATCTGCAGCAACTCCGGGTGTGGGTCATAGAACACCCTTCCCACACTGCCAAGCAAGACGTGGCTTGTTATCTGCTTGTGCTCTTAGCTTTGGCACCATCGAATGTGAGTGTGTGTGTGTGTATATGCGTGCGTGCATGTGTAGTTGGCGAGATAAAAACAAGAAGAAGAAGAAGAAGAAGAAGAAAAAGAAGCTAAGTCATTGGAGTTCATTCATGTAAATTGATGAGTCCTAGGTAAAGAACAGCAATGATATACGTGTGGACATGTTGGCATATGTAGAAGGAAATTGGCAGAGACGAGGACACAGGGAAAAAACAGAGAAATGTTGTGATAAACAGAGATGTGTTGCAATAGGCTTGCATGCTTAATTACAGAATCACATCATGGGAGCAACAACAGGGCGTGCCTGTTTCATTTTCCGTGCTGAACGGCTCTCTAGCTCCGAGGGCCATGGCAGAACAAGCTAAAAAACGATCACCAGAAGGGGATCACCTTCCATTCTGTCAGGAAAAAGACCAAACTTTTTTTTTTCTTTCTGAAAAGCGTGTTGTGGATCTGCAGGAATTAAACCATTTTCCACACCAAGAGGAGGCAGTAGTCTATGTTTGGAAAAGATGAAATAATAAACAATGGAGAAGGAAGATGAGTGGAGAAGTACTAAACGGTACAGAGTGGAGCTGTACTAAATTTACAGAAGAAAAACAAGTGGAACAGTAGAAAAGATAGATGAATGGAGAGGTACTAAATTTTCAGTAGAAAGAGTGGTACAGTACTAATCTAGTACTAGTAGAGAAGGACCAGTACTAGTAGCTAGAGTGGAGTATAATTTATTTATAGTTTGTTAGAATGCAGTCTGAGTTGTACTACAAAAAATCTGACCAGTTGCCAATCTCATACGATTATAAATATTTTTTAAACTCAGCTTAAAATTACTCTGATCATGTTTCAAACATTATTCTTGGTCTTTTCGGTTTTCATGTTTTGCTTAGATCTCTTCTGGCTCCGAGTCAGCAAGGGACAAGGGTGGACAAGGCTGAAATTGCAGGACAAACCACAAAAACTACAGACGACTGGCTTGTAGTTTGTCAAGACTAACAACAGATAAGCTGTGTGTGTAGAACATGAGTAATAATTCGAACACGGTGCATGCCTGTAACAAAACGTTCAGTTCGTCACTGGAGACAAACCACAAGACAGATGCATCCCAGATGAAGCTCTGATCCATTCGGAGCCCCAGCTTGTGCCTCTCCTCCCTTCGTCCTCCTCACATATACAATATATATATATATATACTTTCCCTAATGTAATTTAACCAAAACAATATTCAGCGGTACATCTTATCCTCCATTAAAAAGCATCTTTTGTATGGCACAAGAGCATGTTGTTGAGATCGGCAGGGTGGGAATGCTTGACATTAATAGTAAATGTAAAAAAAACAAAACACAACTGTCCAGACCTAACTCCTCAAAAGAGCTTAAAAAGGCTTGTATACCCTGAATCAGCGCCACTCTACCAGGTCTCATCTCCACCTCTGGGAATCCCCACCCCCTACCCAAGACTTCCTCCTAGATGGAAGAAGATAAGTACCTCATCCTCTCCCTCCATTCCCCTCCTCCTCCTCCTCCTCCACCTCCTCGGCTTTTCCTAAACCTGCACAGCATCACACAGGCTGCCCCAACACACTACTGCCATTTCACGAGGACGGGAGTTTATCTTGGGAGATATACACACACTGGTTGTTTAGATGTGAGTGCAGTTCTCAGGGTATGGCACATGGGAGAACTGGAGAGAAAGACTCTCTGAGACTGTTATGAATTCATTCAGATTGCTGAAAATCTTTGTATGTAAACATAGCCCTTGATCAAGTGACCCTGATGATTGTTCACAGAAAGACATCATGTCTAATGAGAATTATGACCAATGCTGCCAAACACCATTAAATCTGCTGTATGATCTTGGATCACATGTATATACTGGGACCACATAGAACCCATAGAACAAAAAAAGAACCTTTTTTATTTTTATACTTGCACAAGCCTGAAGCTTATCACAACATGAATACTAGGCTCACTATTCCCTTTTCTGCAGTAGTTTGCCCCAGAAGCCCACACTGCATTGCTGAGCTCCAAAATTAAACCATATTTTCTACCAAACCAAAGCTCAAAATTCACAAAAAATTCTGATTTTATTTATAGAGCCACGGCTCCACATTGCACTCTGTATACCACACGTCGTGAACAGCGTTGCATGTTTCTATCGGGGTAAAAATATGAACTTCAATTTTTAAAATATTAAACACCCCCTTAAATTGACCCCATTTTTGACTAGCAGCATCACCATGTCCCAGCTTCATAGTACATCCAATAGTGTGTCTTTCTGGAATGTACTGTTAATAACCCCAATGCTAGGGGTCAATCCGATCAAATGTTATTAACTGTTATTAACATCGTTATTCCCACAAGATGTATTTCTGTGTATTTTTTTTAAACTAAACAAACCTGGAAGTATCTGCCTGATTGTATGCCTTGTGCTGCTGTCATCTGATTGGCTAATTAGATAATTGTATAAGATGGACAAATGCTCCTGATAAAAATGGCTGGTGAGTGTATATATAAAAATCGTGTGTTTGCAAATAATCATCGGCTACTCTGCACCTAGCTTTCACCGACTTTCTAAAAAGCTTTGTTCTAGCAACTATAGCAGGAGTTAACGTGTGTGTATCGATCGAGACAGCAGAGTATATTTCCAAGACGTTTGGAATCTGAATGCTAGCAGTCGAGCCTGACACAGCTGTCCTCTCAGATGTGACTAACGTCTTGAGGCTTTGATAAAAGCTTCCTTCCTCAAGGTCAGGAGAGGCTCTCTTACTTTCATACACACACACACACACACATACACGTGCACACTACCACCAGAGGGATAAAATCTCCACTGTGTGATAGTGGGAAGGAGAGACAGCCCACACACACTGCACAGAGGTGCAGAGGGGGGTAAGAGTGGAGCAGAGGCAGAGATGCAGGGGCTTTTACAGATCTCCGCTTCCCTTAGCAATGCAGATGAGGGCTCGTTCAACAGCACGCGAGCAGTTTTTTTCCCGATCGTCTCATGCAAACGATGCATTATTTGCATATTTTATGAATGAGCAAATGAAAATACGCAAAGTTGTTATGTTGTTTTTTAGATAACTCCTGTGCATAGCTATGTGCAAATGTCTCAGTGCGTGCATGTGTGCGAGCGCTGACAGAAAGCTGCTTTAGCGTGGACCGAGCTCTGGGCCATTTCCGCAGACCACAGCTGTCTCCATGGAAACCATTCAGGACAAAAAAGGGGAGGGAGTGTGAGAGAGTATGTTCGAAAAGAAAGAAAGAAAGAAAGAGAGAGGGAGTAATGAAGGAGAGAGACATCACGCCCACGTGAAAACGCAGATGTCCATGATGTAGCCTCTGCTCAGTCTGCAGGGATACACTGCAGCCTGGAGAGAAAGTATGACACGATCACGCTCGGACTGTGGCGGCTAACAAAATGAGATTCGGATTCTCATTCCCTTTCTCATCTGTCTATATGTTCCACCACTCAGCTGTCAATCACTGTGATATCGCTTTCCAAACCCCAGCTGGTTCTCCGTCCCTCCTGCTGCACTTACACTAAACTCGGCTTCATGCATTCAATTCATCGTAGGCTAATTAATGGAATGAGACACGGAACGAGACGCCGCTTCATGGCGGCATGGCGATCATTCCGTGACTCGGCCTAAAAGGAAAGGTCTCCACAATCTGAGGTATACCTTCATAGTAACAAGGCAGCCATTCAGAATTCGCAGCCCAAACACTTATTTGCACTCTGACATAGAATGACAGAGGAGAACCTCACCACATGCTAGCTTTAAACATCCACCTTAGCATTGTTCACCCAGAGATGACGATCACGACAAAGCCAGATGGCATGGCAGTGTTGCCAGATGGAAGCCAATAACTATATCCTCTCTGGGCTGTATGAGTTCCAAGCTGCTCCAAAGAAAAAAAAAAGCGCACCCCACCCAGCATGTGAGAAACAGACCTTAATAAAAATTCACCTATGAGGGGTATAATTAGTGATCCCATTGTGCTGGGGAGTGCCATGGAGGTGAGAAAGAGAGACAAGCGCACGGTATGCCAGGGGAGAGATGTCAGAGGTGCAAAAAACAGTGGGAAAGGCCGGATGACCTGGTTGCCTACTTTGTGCTGGAGGTGTCAATGATGAGGGAATGTGATTACGTAAATGGAAGTGCAATGAAAAGCAGCATTATTCAGCAGTGAGACACTTAATGACTTCTAAAAGGTTTTTAATGTAACAATATGGCTTGAATATCCTTTCGTCCTCTAGATTACTGTGTCCTATATGTAAGGCAAGATCAAACCTGGAGTGACAAGGTGGCAATTATTCCATCATGATGAAAGAGCTTGTGTTTTGTAAAGTTGTCTGACATGGCTCTCTTTGTTTCGCTTGTTGTGGTTGGTGAGTCAGGGCCCCTCTCTCTCTCTCTCTCTCTCTCTCTCTCTCTGTCTTAGGTCTGCTGCAGTCTACCTGGCTGAGCTCATCCGATGGCACTGCAGATATCGGCCAGCAAACATCTACTTCATTTCTCTCTTTGGCTCGCTCTCTCTCACATGAACAGACAAACACACTCCCACGCGCTCTCATACAGTTTAACAAACACGCGCCCACATGCTCCTTGGCACTTTAAGGCAAACACATGCACGTGGAGCTAAACACTCAAACACGGGCCGATGTGTAGCCCATCAACACACTCACCACCTGACATTGATGCATACATGGCCTTTCAGGTTAGTGCAAACACAAAAACGCCCACCTGACGCTGATGTATACATGGCCTTTTGGCTTAGCGTAAACACAAATACGCCACCTACTTCACTCCAAAAAGTGACTAAGAAGCACACAAATACTGTTTGTGGAACGTGTCCTGAACAGTCCTTCTTGCTGTCAGGGCCTTTGCTGAGGTTTGAGCTGAAAAACAGGGAAACTTGGGAAACAGTTTTAGCTCTTATCGGCCCTGCTCGACGCACACGTCCGCTCTGCACTCCTGAAATCAAATAAAATTCCAAGCGTGCTCTCGCCTTGTCCTTTATCTGGAGAATGTACTTGGAGCCCGGCACAAACATGTCACAGTGAGGAAGCCTCCCCCCATTCCACAACAGTCATTTGCATTTCATTTTTTATTTTCTTTTTGCTTCAACTCTAGGAGCTGCGTCTTATCGAGGGCCCTGCTTATCAGTCCATTTGTTTTCCAGTGATGCAGAGCCTTCCCGAAAAACAGTATGGTACGGTACGGACGCCTGGCTCATCTCCCCGCCGTCAGGAACCTGGCTATGCAGAGAACATGGGGGTGTTGCTTTTAGAGAAGATAAACCGGGGTGAAGATTGGGGGAAATGAAGTGAGTGGCCCCTAGTGCAACAGTTACGACAGCTCCTGTAATGTGCAGCACAGTGAGATGGTGGTCTGAGGAAGTGGCAGGATGCGACTGGGACGTTTCAGTATGACATGCAGACGGCTTTGACTAGCAGTACGATTCACACTCTTCCAAAAACAGCAGACATCGACTCATCGGCTGAAAAGACATACCTTTCACCAAATACAGTTCTTTGTTAATCACTTCCCTGAAGACTGATTAATCTGTATAGGAATTTAAAACTCATCGAGGCCAATTGCCCAACAATGGCATGTGTTCCTCTGAAATGACATGATATCGAGTCCTAGAGAGGAACGCTGCAGAGGCCGCTGTGATTCCTGCCAGCTTGGAGTCTTGCTCCCTTTTTCCCTAGACTGAGGCCCTGACCTTGACTCACTTGTGCTCAGTGACAGAGTATTTGCATTCCAGTGCATCCAGAGAGAAACTATAATAGCAAAATAAAGACACACATAATGCTTTCAGCGAGAAGAGAGTATCGAAAGAGCTTCAGAGCTTCATTTTGTAAAAATAAGCTCATGTTTCCTCTTGTTTAGCGTGCCATAAATAATAAATCACTTTCTGAGTAAAATTTCCCCACAGAAAGCCCATCATCTTCAAAATAAAAATAATAATAATTAAATAATTAAATGCAGATACGGGTAAAAAAGCTTCGATAATGTTTACACCATATATCAGGATAGGGGGAAAAAATGTCATGATTCAAAGCAGAATATCTCTGGCACAATGTCTGAAATCCCAGCATCTTCAAAACAAATCTTAATAATACTGTAAATAATTAAATAATTGAATACAGACAGGTCAAGAGCTTCGACAAAGTTTACTTCATACATTAGAATAGGGAAACGAAAAAACTTAATGTCAGTGACTTTGACTGTGTCATGTTTGTTTTGCCAAATGGGTTTGAAGTGTGCAAAAATAAATATAAATAAAAAAAACATTCAGTGAGGTGCATTTCAGCAGGTATAAACATCTTGTTAATGAGAGAGGTCAGAAAAATATGCAAATTGGACTGAGCTGATAGGAAGTCTATGGTAAATCAAGCAACCACTCTTTACAGCTGTGTTGAGCAGAAAAGCATCTAAAAACACAGAATCTTGAAGCAAAAAAGTTGCACTCCTGTCAGCTAAGAACATGACTTATATATATATATATATATATATACACTATATTGCCAAAAGTATTCACTCACCCATCCCAATAATCAGAATCAGGTGTTCCAATCACTTCCATGGCCACAGGTGTATAAAATCAAGCACCTAGGCATGCAGACTGTTTTTACAAACATTTGTGAAAGAATGGGTCGCTCTCAGGAGCTCAGTGAATTCCAGCGTGGAACTGTGATAGGATGCCACCTGTGCAACAAATCCAGTCGTGAAATTTCCTCGCTCCTAAATATTTCACAGTCAACTGTCAGCTGTATTATAAGAACGTGGAAGTGTTTGGGAACGACAGCAACTCAGCCACGAAGTGGTAGGCCACGTAAACTGACGGAGCGGGGTCAGCGGATGCTGAGGCGCATAGTGTGAAGAGGTCACCAACTTTCTGCAGAGTCAATCGCTACAGACCTCCAAACTTCATGTGGCCTTCAGATTAGCTCAAGAACAGTGTGCAGAGAACTTCATGGAATGGGTTTCCATGGCCGAGCAGCTGCATCCAAGCCATACGTCACCAAGTGCAATGCAAAGCGTTGGATGCAGTGGTGTAAAGCACGCCGCCACTGGACTCTAGAGCAGTGGAGACGCATTCTCTGGAGTGACGAATCGCGCTTCTCCATCTGGCAATCTGATGGACCAGTCTGGGTTTGGCGGTTGCCAGGAGAACGGTACTTGTCTGACTGCATTGTGCCAAGTGTAAAGTTTGGTGGAGGGGGGATTATGGTGTGGGGTTGTTTTTCAGGAGCTGGGCTTGGCCCCTTAGTTCCAGTGAAAGGAACTCTGAATGCTTCAGCATACCAAGACATTTTGGACAATTCCATACTCCCAACTTTGTGGGAACAGTTTGGAGCTGGCCCCTTCCTCTTCCAACATGACTGTGCACCAGTGCACAAAGCAAGGTCCATAAAGACATGGATGACAGAGTCTGGTGTGGATGAACTTGACTGGCCTGCACAGAGTCCTGACCTCAACCCGATAGAACACCTTTGGGATGAATTAGAGCGGAGACTGCGAGCCAGGCCTTCTCGTCCAACATCAGTGTGTGACCTCACAAATGCGCTTCTGGAAGAATGGTCAAAAATTCCCATAAACACACTCCTAAACCTTGTGGACAGCCTTCCCAGAAGAGTTGAAGCTGTTATAGCTGCCAAGGGTGGACCGACGTCATATTGAACCCTATGGATTAGGAATGGGATGTCACTTACGTTCATATGCGAGTCAAGGCAGGTGAGCGAATACTTTTGGCAATATAGTGTATATATAGTGGTGTAATATAACGAAGTAAAATTACTTGGTTACAGTACTTAAGTATTTTTTGAGAGTTTTTGTACTTTACTTGAGTTTTTATATTTCTGTCAACTTTTACTTCACTACATTTTTGAAACAAATTCTATACTTTTACTCCGATACATTTTCTGTTTGGCATTTTCGTTACTTACTACAAAAAAACCTGCATCCAAATTTGCGGTAAAGGAAGTTTGTGGTTAGTGATGACTTTAGGCTATGTCCACATGTAGCAGGGTATTTTTAAAAACTGAGATTTTTCAACTTTTTTTTAATTCTGTCCACACGACCTACGTGTTAAAAATATCTTTGTCCACATGAAAACGCAAAACGCCCTATTAAGTGCTGTCAGGAGCATGCCTAGCCAATCAGAAGCCTAGACAAAACTTTATTACTGGTTCCGGTAGTTTAACAACAATGGCGCATTGCGTGAAAGCGATGTCCTTGACATGCAAAAATTTCATTATAGAATGTAGAAGTCGGACCGGGTCTCGTCCAAAAACAACATCGCTGTGTGCGTTATTGGAGTTTTGTATGCAGCAGCAGTGAGCTTCGTATTACATTCCGGCCCTCTGTTCATGATCGTAATGTGTGAGTAACTGTGCGTGTATGTACACGCATGTAAAAAGTCCAGTAAACAATGTTAACACAATCAGTAGTTCATGTAAGTCTGCTATTGCACAAAATATCTTCATAAACAAAGCTGACGTCAAATCAAGGAGATCTGCACACAGACAATGATGTCAATTCGTCAAAATCTCCATTTCCCCTGTCCACACAACACCACTGAAAACGGAGTTTTGGAAAATCTTCACTTTGGAAGGAGTAACGACATCAAACTGCATTAGCATGTGGACGAAAGGTCAAAACACAGAGAAAAATCTCCCTTCTTAAAAATCCCCGGCTATGTGTGGACATGGCCTTAGTTACAAGTGCACATGTATGGAAACACTGATACTGTACACTTCATTACAATACAGTTCTAAAGGCCTCTTCTTTCTTTCATGCAAGTCTTATTTTTTGGTGGTGCACTTATTGAGAAGTTTAAGAAAGAAAGCAATACAGAATAAAATTCATAATTCTCCAAAGTATTACAGTCTTACTTTTTTATTAATTTACTTCTACTTTTACTTTCCATACTTGAATACATTCATGAAAATACTACTTTTAATACTTAAGTACAGTTTATTTCAGATACTTTAACAAAATTCCTGTACTTTTACTCAAGTATGGCTTTTGGGTACTTTATACAACACTCTCTCTCTCTCTCTCTCTATATATATATATATATATATATATATATATATATATATATATATATATATATACATTATATATTACATATACATTACACTCTATATATATATTATAACATGACCCCTGTAAAATGGTAGAAAGAATTTTGGAAACTGATCCATTGCCAAACTATTGAAGACCACAGAAATGGCTTTTGGTGAAGGCTTTTAATTAAATGTACACCTGTATGCTTTATCTAGTACCTTAAAAGTCTTGGGCAGGGGTTCTCAAACATTTCTGCAGCCAGAGAACCCTTGGCTGAATCTAACCATTAAAATATTAGGCCCATTACTTAAATATGTACAATAAATTTCTAGCTGTTTATTGGCGCTATAAAAAATTTTTATTCTTAAACTTTCCACTGGCAGAACACACTAGGTCCAGGTTGACATTATTTATAGGCTAATAACTATAAGAGCTCAACAGCAAATCTAACTTTGATAAGTGATGCGATTTCCATTGCTGGGGCAAAATTTAGAGCTCAACAAACAAACAAACAAAAAAACTTCACTATACTTCATAGATCCCAATTTGAGAACCATTTGGTTCTAAGGTTCAAAGTAGAATCCTTTCAAAACACTAACCATCCAATGAACCCTTGATGAACCATTTTTTTTATATATAAGTTCAACATAATGCCCAAACAAAACACAAATTTAATACCCAAACACTATGAGACAAGCTTAACTGGCCCGAAACAAATGAAATAAAAGTTATTTGACATGGTTTGAAGCAAAGGAACCTAAAAGTTCTATGCAGAGGATTATCTTTTCTGAGAATGTATGAAAGGACGTGTTCCTCTACTGGAGCTTTGGTATGTACAGAAAAAAATACATGTTTCCTGATGTATATTGTTCTTTCAGATGTGGTTTAAAAAAACATCTTCATGATTGTCAAGAAAATGTCTTCTCAGGGGAAGACTTGTTTAACATCAAGTAACACATCTGATGTTTAATAGATGTGAAATAAAATGAAATACGATATGAATCTTGGAATCGTCGAGCGGTTTATTGTATCTCATATTCAAAGCATGACAATGTTATTATATATTTAGCTGGGTATTGAATTATAGCTCATTTCACACACAGACTAACTGTGATGATGGATTCTTATGAGCAACCAGGGATCGTTTGAAATGTTGCCTGTTCTGACGAACCTTCACCGTGATCCATGAACCCAACCTGATCTGTATCAACAGTTCAGGCTGCTGCTGGTGGAGTTGGTGGGGGTGTAATGGTTAATGTTCTTGTATGCATATTTGTGGTGATTATATTTGTGGTGTCAGCAACCATGAACGGATAAATGCAGTATTGAGACATGGTTAAATAACAGCTTGTCTTTTCTTATTGCTTAGCATGTAGGCGTAACAATCTAACACTACATCGTTACACACGTTTGCATTTCTGGAATTTGGCAGACACCATTATCCAGAGCGACTTACAATTTATCTCATTTTATACAACTGAGCAATTATGGGTCAAGGGCTGTGCTCAGGGGTCCAGCAGCAGCAGCTTGGTGGACCTGGGATTTGAACTTTCAACCTTCTGATCAAAAGTCCAAACCACTAACCTACCACAGCCCCTGCTACACACGCTTTAAATGCTTGGCACCACAATCCCAGGTTAACAATGCTAGCATGGGTTAACAATACTAGTTAACAATAATACTTCTAAATTACAAGTGTATATACATCATTCTTCTACCCGAGGTTAAAAGCAGGATTTATGAAGATGATAATTTAGGGTTAAGAGCTGTCTGAAAAGTCTTAAATTGTTGAGGCCGCTCTGAAAGCAAATGCCTAGTATTAATAAGGTGCTGCTAATAAAGCAGCCAGGGAGTGTACGTCAGCTACTCTAGTCACTGCTGTATATCTATCAACAACAATATGAGAGAGGGAACAGAGCGGAAGCGGTCTGTTTGCACTAGCAGATAGACACACTCCTGCAGCCGGTCCGGCAAGCTTCAAATTACCCCACTTAAATACCCACATCCTTAAACGAGTACTGGAGCACTCTACAGCTTCAGACACATTCACAAGCCCTCATGACTGACCTCGCTAAACGAAAAGACTGCAATATTATACTAGACTTTGATCTGCTCACTGTATATTTTTGTGTCACAGGTGCCTAAAACCCAAAAAACAGGCGATCTATACAACACTGACACGGCCAAAGCACATTTCAAAACAAGAAGTGAAGGGAATTAGCCTTAACGTGTGGCTTGGCAACTTTTCCGTCTGTCTTTTATTCCCCAGTCAGCACTGTTCTGGGAACAGCTCCAGCTCCGACTCCTCACCCCGACGCACAGGTGACACTCTCGCCTACTTCTACAGTGAGCAATGCTGGACCGAGAGTGAGAGAATTGAAAGAAAGTGGCAGAGGATCAAGAAAAAAAATGAGCAGATGTGAAAGAAAAGGTAAACAGGAAACGAGAGAGAGAGAGGGAGAGAGCAAGAAATTGAGGAATACTTCCAAAACAACACACGATAAAGGACGCTAGGGAATATGAGTATTGTGTGGAGAAGCCGGGCTTGGAAAATAGAAGGAACACAACCATGTTGCTATTCACACTGAAGATCTGAAAGAGGTCATCCAAATAATTATCCTCAACTTAATGATGATATTTTTGAAACATGATCATTATGTCGTTATGCAAATAATTAAGATAATTATTAACAGTCATACATAAACACTCAGAGGGTCTGAGAGTAACCCTGCCTGCCGTTGTGGTTTTAACCCGCTTTAACACACCTGATGTAACTGATCTGCTAATCATCAGGCTTTGATGTGTGTGTTTTTAGAGCGGGGGAAAGTATTAAAATGTGTACTCCAGGATCAAGGATGGAAAAAACAATGGCTGTGTTTACATGTAGCGTAATAATCTGTTACTAATCATCATCAGTAAACTGACAGAGGGCCTTGGGATTTTCTCTCCGTCTGAATGGTGTCTCTTTATTCAGTCATTTAAACAATTTTACAACTTTCCTTTGAACTTTGTCATCTATACATAAAGTTATTTTCTGTGTTTTGATGATGATGTAACATAGGAACAATATACCCTGACCAGGCATAACATTATGACCACCTAAGCACCCTGACTGGTCGGCAGCTATGCAGCCCCACACACAATAAACTGTGATGTACTGTGTATTCTGACCCCTTTCTATCAGAACCAGCATTAACCTCTTCAGCAGTTTGAGCAACAGTAGCTCGTCTGTTGGATCGGATCACACGGGCCAGCCTTCGCTCCCCATGTGCATCAATGAGCCTGGGCCGCCCATGACCCTGTCGCCGGTTCACCACTGTTCCTTCCTTGGACCACTTTTGATAGATACTGACCACTGCAGACCGGGAACACCCCACAAGAGCTGCAGTTTTGGAGATGCTCTGATCCAGTGGTCTAGCCATCACAATTTGGCCCTTTTTGTTCAAACTCAAAGCTCGAATCCATTTTTCCTGCTTCTAACACATCAACTTTGAGGACAAAATGTTGACTTGCTGCCTAATATATCCCACCCACTAACAGGTGCCATGATGAGGAGATACTCAGTCTTATTCACTTCACCTCTCACTGCTCAGAATGTATGCATTGTTGGTATTTTAGGATTTCACTGTAAACAATTCTAAAGCAATATAGCAATGCAGTGGGTTGTAGTAAAATACTAGAAAATACAATGCATAGTGGGATATCTAACATTTTAGGCAGGAGTGAAAAAGATTTGTTCTTGTTTTAACGTCTGAATATTAGCGACTTGACTCTTTAAGGAAAAAAACAAACCTCTTTGGTGTAAGTTTATGTGCTAATAAAAACTTTACAGATTAGTAAAGCACTGAAATGAATCTTGTAGTGTGGGGGTCAGTGGTTTGTGGGTGTACTTCAGCTGTACATGTGGCTGAGGCTGTGCAAGCTAGTTGAGGGAAGTGAGGGGTTCAGTGAGAACAGAAGGTTGTGAGATCAAATCTCAGCATCTTGAGCAGGACCTACCTTAAACTTTAACTGCTCTGTTGTTCCTCGATTGTGGGTCGGTTTACACAAAAATGTCTAAACATAGTCATAATAGCGCCGCTGGGATCTGATCCCAAATCAAATTGATTAGACTTGTCTCAATATCGCTTTTATATGAGGCTAAATATAAAGGCATTACCAGCAGACTGGCTGCCTTTGTTAAACTGACCCCTAGGTGACCTTTACAGGCAGACACCTGTAAAAGAAAACAAAACATTTGTGTTGTCGTCGTACGAGTGCAGAAGACAAAGTATGTTATTGGCAAATTTTTGGTCAGAAACTCATTTCCTTTTCTTTGTGTGTGTTTTTGGCTGTTTTCCAGAATTCTGGTGCAGCAACATCTGACAGCTTCTGAAGTTTTCAGGGCCACCTCAAAGCATTCTGAGAAAAGAAAAAAGTTTTCTGGACTGACTCAGAGAAAATGTGACTCTTTGGTCAAAAAAAAGAGTAGTAAAATAACAGTAATTTACCTTTAAGGTTAAAGACACTGGAACTATTGTGTGAGCATGCTAAGCTTTACACGAAACCAGAAACAAATTCCCAGGACGCAATGTTATTCTTTTCTTTGCAAATCTCCCTGCCAGTGTCACGGCATGCAAGAGGCAACACAACAACTTTAAAGCTCCTTTTTTACCCATATTGTGAGGGTGACTTGTTGCGCTGCAACGTTTAAAGACTTAGCGATATTGTCTTCTTAAAAAGCCGCTGTTTCAGAATTTCATTCTTTGAGTGCAAAACGGAAAACGTTTTTTTTGTACTTCAATGAACCATTCTTCTGTCTACAATATGACAAACATCCAGTTTTGCTGTTATGGGTTGGGACATGAATGAGGCTGTATAAACAGCATGCTAGTCGAGCTTCTATTACATGTGTTTTCAGTGTTTATCGAGCTCTCTCCCTGTGAACGGACACTGCCCCGATCCCACACAAGGAAAAATTCTTCGCCTGCGAGCACAAGAACAACCATTCATTCTGCTTTAAGCTGCTTCGTATTGAGACACACATCATTCCACACCTACGACATACCTGAGGAAGCAAACACTGGTTGGGGATGTGGATGGTGCGTGTGGGGAACATGGCTGGACACGTCGGTTAAACAGAGCAGCAGACTCTCAGCGGGAGTGCCGGCAGCCCCTCTTTCAGCACTTTGGCACTTCACACACACACGCAAACGCACACACAAGAAACAGGCGCCATGCCCCGGTGCCTTTTGTTCGCCGGCATCTGTCATAGATGCTACTGGTGTTCTCTGGACTCTGATCACATGCACATGCTGGAGCTAAGCATGCATTCAACACCACACGTATGTAATGGCGCCCTAAAGCACCATTTGTTGCATCCTTGCTTGCACAATCATCCCCCTGAGACATCCTGTTTCAGATGGGCAGTGATGACAGAAGCTAATTTAACAGCACAGATGAATGCTCATCTATACACAAACATCATGTACACAACATCATTACTGTAATAAGTCATGGTTGGGGATGTGTTTGGTTGTGCAATGAGGGACAGTTTGCATACCACGGCTTGTAAATGGAAAGATAAAATGGAGTTTTTATCTAAAATTAAAAATATGTGTGAATGCTAACTATTACAAAAACAAAACAAAAGACAAACTTAAAAACGGAAAGATTTTCAACAGGGCAAATTTAACAGAAATGATATCTTTGTATGTTCTTAAAAATACAAACTTTAATTGTAGATATATGCACTAAAAGTAAAAGTATATTAAACAATAAAAAAGTGTCTGATGAAACATCACTGAAACCAAACACATGACTTTTTGCATTCAGTTGTACAGTACAGAATTTTTCGAACCACCTTCATTGTTAACTACACTAAAACACAGCTGTCTGTAACCTGTTATATGTAAATATTTAAAGCAATGTTGCATTACAATGTTATTACACTTCAATTACAATAAAATAAAGTGAAATGAAGCGTTTTTGGAAATCTACACACACAGCTACACAACGCTACTTTTTCACGAGATTTCATAACATGGGCTTTCATGCTGTGTCGTTCTGTACGCATTAATCTTACGGCTATGAGTCGAGACACTTTTAGAGGATAAAAGTCTGAATCCTAAGCTATATAATGCACACTAAATGCATTATTGTATGCCTAAACAGCAACCATGACAATAATGCACTATTTAGTGGCGGTATTTAGTTTGGAATATGACCCAAGTATTTGCAACTCTGAAGCTATAATTATCTGCTCATGTTTCCACAATATTACAGAAGTATTACGAGAGTTAAAAAAAAGTTTATTGTGTACCAGGGATGTGCGTTTCGGGAAAAATAATTATTCCAATTTTTCAAGGCATTATTCAAGTAATATACAAATATTATTAAAGACTGCAACTCATTCACGCAAAATTGTATTATATATATATATATATATATATATATACACACTCATATGGCCAGTGTATTGTGTGTGTGTGTGTGTGTGTAGTCAGTGTGTGGAACCTTCCAGATTTACACTGAATTTTACCTCCTCCTGAGGTGGTGGGCTGCTTATGACATGTTTAACTATCTAAGCTAACCATCTCCTAACCGCACTGCCACAATTACTTAAAATCACTTTTTGCAAAGGCTAAGTCATTGTTTTTCTACAAGGAGGGAGTGGTTTTCACTTCGGAGTTTACGCCTCGCAGCTATAATTAAAGTTTAATCAAACTCGCATGTGGTTCTATTCACCATTTACCTTTCAAAGCTCAGCCACTGAGACAAACTGCTGCATAACGTGACAAGAAACAATTCAGGTTGTACGGAGAGGTTGGAAAATTGGCACATATTTGTTAGCAGTTTAGATATGATACACGCCATGACACGGACAAGGGAGGACCTAGTTAAAATTTAGACGTCTGGATAAAGTCAACTGTTGTACAGTTTTGAGGTCGTTCACAGCTCGTAACCTGCAGTCACACACCTCATTGCAAACAGTCCTGATCCAAATATATTGTTAAAAACTTAGCATAGCTAGCCGAAACTCAAAGCAATAAATATACATACCGTGACAAGCAGACGCCCAAGACGACTCACTCCTACATGATATAACCGGGTAGAAATATAAAAAGATAAAGATACAAACATCTTGCATCATCACTAAGGTTCAAGCTCAACAACTGGTTAATGAGATAAATTCCCACTTTGAGGATAAATGGCTGGCTTTTGTTCACTAGCTTTGCAGCAAATTAGAAAACAATTAAATACTGCATCACGCTCTCAGTCTGAAACATTCACATGTTCAAATTTCTCATCAATTTCAACCCAGCACCCTTGACACAGCTCATGAGTGTGAACTACTATTGCAGGACTGTCGGGATGACGTCATAACATTAAAACCGCTCACAGGCGGAGTGAATAACATTGATTATCTTCTTATCAAGGGGTGGGATATATTAGGCATCAAGTTAACTGCAGGAATCAGGAAAAATGTAAGTATAAGGATCTGAGTAACTTTGACAAGGGCCAGATTGAGAGGGCTAGATGGCTCAGACCTCCAGTTTTTTCCCCAAGTCCAAGGACATGTGCATAGCATGTGCTGCAGGCTGAATGGAAAGTTGTCTGTAGTGTGTGAGTGTGTATGCAATTGTGCCTTGTGATGAGTTGGCACCCTGTTGTTATATTAAATATGTATTAAATTTTCCTGGACTCTATATGTTTAATGCCTCCCGTTGGTCCAGCAACAGGATCCCATGCTCTCTTTTCCACGGCCCGGGTTCGGTTCCCAGGCAGGGAGCTACCCAGCCAATGAAGAGTTAACTCTCAGTGCTGGTCCTAAGCCGGATTAAATGGTAGGGTTGCATCAGGAAAGGCATCCGGCATAAAACCTGTGCCAAATCGAAACATGCGGACCAAATGATTCACTGCAGCGACCCCGTACAGGGAGCAGCCAAGAACAACAACAACAACAACTCTATATCTTTAATGATTGTCTCTAAAGCAATATGCAAGAAAAGCTAACAAAAATAAATACTTAATAGCTAGGCACCCAAGTAATAGGTGTCAGTCATAGATGCAATAAATTTAAACTCTGGAGCAGCTGAATATAATATTTAAAGAACAAAAAGTTTTAACTTTGAGTAAATATAGATATGGTTCAATAAAGAAGTGCATCAAAAAACCAACAAAGCTGGTATTTCTGACACATGGAACACTCACAAACCTTAGACTTTAAATCACTTTAAGAACTGCTGTCTTCTTGTACTTGTGGATGGGTTTATCTTTGGAAAAACAAATCAACCAAAAAAGCAATGAATTCACATGAGCAGCTCTTAATGTTAATATTGCTGGCATGGCAGTCCTCAGAACTGTCCAGTGTCTCATCATAAATCGTTCGGAGAATGTTGTCGTTGTTTCTCAGGAAAGAAAAACACCTTAGATGCAGATTACTTCATATATCACTTTACACATAATCTACATTGTCTTTAAGCATCTGTCTCAGTCTTGCTCTGTCAAGCTATACATCCCACACCTGAGCGTCCAGTGTTCTCAGTTCCCACTCTGACCAATTCTTCTTTCTGGACCTGCTGGTCCATCCAGACGCTCTACCCCTGGTTGGAATCTCATGGTGTGGAGGTGCTCACTGCTGCTGGGGATAGATTTGCGTGGACAGTCCGTGACCCAGGGTAGTGCTGTGGATAGAACCACTTGGAGATTCACCTTCTGTGAACTGCCGTCACATCGGTCAGCTTTCTGCATTAAGGAATTAGTGCTGAGTCTGTAATGAACTCAGGAACTACACTGACCTACTAGATCCTCAGGAGCTCTTGGTTGCTGTTGTTTATTTACATTTACATTATTTACTGTCCAGTGTCACCCAAATGAAGATAAGATTCCCTTTTGAGCCTAGTTCCTCTCAAGATTTCTTCCTCATATCATCTCAGGGAGTTCTTCCTCACTACCCTCTCCTCAGGCTTCTCATTAGGGATAAATGTTAAAGACAAACAGTAACTTAATTTAAACTTTATCATTTTTTTGTTCTATGTTTTTATACTTCTGTAAAGCTGCTTTGAGACAATGTCCATTGTTAAATGTGCTTTACAAATAAATTGAATTGAAATATCTTCACATATTGCACTGCCTTTTTTCTATTATGTGGTTTACTTGTCTTAGGTCATTCTATTCATAGCCTGAATGCAATATTGTTCAGCACACAAATATCCAGCCAGCATCGGCACTGTGGACCACAAGTAGAGATGAGTTACTGAGGCATAGTCCAGAGTTATTTACAAAACGGTGCTCGGAATTCATACTTCAAGCCTGTATGAAGATGTGATTTGCTTCCATATGTTTTATGTACTTCCTTCTCAAACAGGAAGTCAGAGTGATGAGGTAAGCAATTGAGGTATATATATATATATATATATATATATATATATATATATATATATATATAAAACTAGCATTTGGCAGACACCCTTATCCAGAGTGACTTACAATTGAGGGTTAGGGGCCTTGCTCAGGGGCCCAGCAGTGACAGATTGGTGGACTTCCGATTCAAACTCACAACCTTCCTATTAGGAGTCCAATGCCTTAATCACTAAGCTACCAGATCCCCAAATACCCCAACACCCCAGCTGAATCTAAACAAGACTGACATCAAGCTAGTTAAATATGGAGCAGGAATTAATAATGAGTCTTTCACTTATTCTTACTCATGGAGAATTCCTGATGATAAACATAAAAACAAAATTGGTTTCTTGCTGAGAAAAACTGGGGAAATAAAATATTTCAGCATTGAAAAGCCTCACATTGGTAAAACTCCTCAGAAAAACACCAATATATATATATATTTTTTTTTTTTTCCCCAAAGGGACAGTTAAAAAAGGGAATAGCATGTGGGAAGACAAAAACACACAGACAAACCATGTTTGTTTCTACTGCTGCTAACATGCTACTACTATGCTATATGCCATATTAAGACCTACCCAGGTGATGTAATAACGGTAATCAATTTCTTTTATATATCAAGGTAACATGAGAGCTATCTGATATGACATACTTTTACAAAAAAACTATCTAAAATCTCAATCACCAAGCATGTTTTAAGTTATGTCATTGCTGATATTTGACTGCTATGTAAATGTAGAACTATTAACTGATGATTTATTGAGCATTACTGATGTCAGTAGTGTGTCATTATTGTTGTGAAATCGCCTCAACAAAGATTTTATTCTTGCAGAGAACAGCCACTGTTTTGGTGTAATTATCAAAAAAGCATTCATTCAAGCTATCATTTATCTCCTAAAAATCTCTAAAGTGAATAAAAGGGAGAGTGTGTTTTCTATTTAAGAAAAAAAAAAACGTGCATAGATTGGAGAGTCAGGTTTCAATTTATGCACCAGTAAATTACAGGTTAGATGTGTGCTATGGTTCCTACTGATATGTTTAGAGGGAGAGAGAGTGAAGGAGAGAAGGAGGACAGAAAGCAGAGCAACAGAGCCATAGACAGAGAGATAGCAGGGTATGAGAGAGATATAGAAAAAGAGAAAACGCAGAACTCTGTGATGGTGATGTTGATAGCGTTCGGGGTCAGTGGCGGTCATAATGGTGTTACTTGTTTGTGAGGGTAAGATGACAGTAGTCTGTCCTGGGGTGAGAAAGTTGGTCTGATATAGGGTGATAGTGCCGGTGATAGTGTTAGTCTACGGCGGCAATGATGGTAATATAGTTAGTGTGGGGGATTTTGTTTACAGAGGTGTTTTTATGATGGGGTAGTTGTGTTGGAGATCACATTAATGAAATGAAACAGCCTTTATTTGTCACATATACATTACAGCACAGTGAAATTCTTTCTTCGCATATCCCATCCTTGGAGGTTGGGGTCAGCCATGATACAGCGCCCCTGGAGCAGAGAGGGTTAAGGGCCTTGCTCAAGGGCCCAACAGTGGCAACTTGGCGGTGCTGGGGCTTGAACCCCTGATCTTCCGGTCAACGACCCAGAGCCTTAACCACTTGAGCCACCACTGCAAACACATTAGTGGGTGTGGTGTTGATTATGGCATTAGGGTTCTGTAATGGTAGTCTGTGATGGTCTGTGGGGTCTGTGGTGGTGGCGATGATGGTGTTAGGTCATGTGGGTGGTCTGTGGTGGTGTTAATGGTTTTGATTGGGGTGATTTCAGTGGTATTAAAATTTTGTGAAAGTGGCAATAAAGGTGTTAGGGTTTATGGTGGTGGTGGTGGTAATGGTCTGTAGATATCTCTTGGTCTGTGGTGGTGGTAATGGTGTCGCTTGTGATGGTATTAATGCATAGGTCTACAGTGCAGGTCATAGTGTTGGGTGATGGTGATGAGAATGTAGTAGTATTGGTGGTGTGTTGTGGCACTGATGGTGTAACAGAGAGTACAGTTGGAGAGGTGGTGGTATTAATAATATTGGTCATGGCACTGGCAGTCTGATGGTGTACAAAATAATGTTGCTGGACTTGTGTGGTCTGCGGTCCCAGCGATGACTTCTAGTGGGATTGATATTAAGTAATGATAGTGCTGTTATATGGTGATAGTAATCTGTGGTGGTGGTGGTGTCAGGAGGGTCTGTGAAAGCCACTGCAGAAAGACCCTCACATCTGTAAAACCTCACAATCCTTGCAAATCTGGCTGCTTCCTGTATGGCAGCTTCAGAGCACGTACTTTACCGCAGTGGGTAAGTGCAGTGCCGTCTTGATGAATAGTTGATAAGGAGCTTCCGGGCAAAAAGCAATGCATCTATTCACTCACCCACCACCCAACTCCCACTCATCCCCATCCTCTCTTTATTTCACATATACTTCTATATTACAATTTCATTCTCTTCTTTTTTTTTTCCTAGGCTGTAAAAACACCACATCTAATGAGAAGACCGAGCGCCCATAGTAATGGATGTAATGGATGAATGGATTGGGTTCAAAGAGCCGTAACTCAGAGAAGTGACTCGGCCGAACGAACGTCCACGTAAAATACAACAACCTTGGATGTCAAGGATCTTTGGCAACCTGCAGAGGCATATGAACTCACTATGGTCATTCTTTCCTAAAAATTAAAACAAAGAGTCTAGAGGTGAGGTTGGATTTAGCAAAGCAATAGGCAGCGTCTGCGACTGCGGTCAGATCCAAGACGACACCGCTGGATATGACCCAAGAATACAGAGGCCGCAATAATTACTATTCCAAGATGCAATCCATTCCAATAGGAGACATGACACTCTCAGGAAGACAGATGAAAACAAGATATTACGACGATGCAAAAAATAACAGTGAAGAATAATAGGGCACAACACCAAATAGACACAATGTTCACAGAAAACAGTTAAGAATCTTTCTACAACAACAGCAGGATTAAAGCGCGGTGGGTTGTACTGGAGTGATTAGCATAGTAATTTTATAGGGGTGAATTAGAATTCTCCATCCACTTCGTTTCCTTTGGAGCTTGTTCAGTCAGCTAGAAGGAAACAGGAAACATGGATAGCACGAGTAAACAGGAAAGACTAACATGAAATTCTGCTCCTGAAAACCACCTCCTCAGCCTGTCGGCAAAACATTTGCATGGCGTGTCAGTTTACTTCAATTGCCAGGATCCAATAACTAATATCTGCTAAGTTATTTGTTATTCCAATGTTACATAAGACATAAGTCATGCTAACAGGGATTAAGTACAATATGCAACAGAGCTGATCTGTTAAAACAAGAAAACTCTGAGTCTGCCTCACATCGAGTGGGAAATCCTTACAAGTGACCTTTGCTGTTTATTTCTTTGCTATCACTCATTAAGGTGGTTAAACCTTAGCCCCAAGGGCCTTTCAGTTTGTCATAGAGATTTCGTCATGAAATAAAATGTGCGTGCTACATTGCAATTTTCCCTGTAGCAGGATTTCTAAACATGCTCCATCTGTGGAGTATGAAAGTTTAAACTCTAGCAATGTGCCTTATTACATGTGGTTCGAATGGATTAAACTGAAAGCAAATCCATTTGATGAAAGTCACACTGTCACTTGATTCCAGCACGGCTCACACGCACTTTCTTTTTTGGAAAGGTTTGGGCCTGGTCAAAATCCTGTTCATATACTGCCTCTATGTGGTCAGTGTGATGCATTCCTTTATTGTCTTATACAGCCAGAAAAAGAAAAAAAAGAATAAAATAAAGTACAAATTCATTAGAATAATATAATCTTTTTTTAAAAGACATCTAGCTATAGCTATAGAGTTTTTACATATACATACTGCAACTAGATTAATTACTAAATATTAAAACAGAATATTTCTAGTGTTATTTAGGGAAAATTAATGAAACTTAATTTGAACAGCATTTGAGTCTGACTTTTTCCATCTCAAGTCAACAGAACTGTCCAGTCAAGTGCATGTCAGTACGCACGCAATTGTATGCATATAAGTAGCTTGATTGATTTCATCGATTTCAAAAGAAACAATTTCATGAGAGGGAATAAATATGTACCTCAAGCAGGTGCTGTATATGCGCTCGCATGTGAACACTCCACCAGCGTGATAGTTACTGCTGAAAATTTACAGCTTGTCAATTACAGGGCATTATACAGGCTTGCCTGAGTGTAGCCTCTAATCCCTTATAACCCCTATATAGCTGCTCCACTCCCCACAGACCTAGCCACAAAAACTTCTCTACAGATTTATTACACAACTGACAGACAAACCCCTTTCTGCTGTTGTAATTCAACAAGGTCGTTTCCAAGAGATGCTCAAAAATGGCTCCTTTTGCAAGGTTTGGCAAAACCAATGCACCAATTTGAGCATCACTGAGAGAAATAGAGTTTGGAATTATCATTATCCAGGGAAGCTAATGTTTGCCATTTGATTTTGAGTGATTAATGATGGACAGCTGTGCACCATTACAAACCAGTAAACAGGCTTGGAAATTTTTTCTATTTACTTTTTATTTATGATATGCTACTACACTGACCAGGCATAACATTATGACCACCTGCCTAATATTGTGTTGGTCCCCCATTTGGTGCCAAAACAGCCCTGACCCGTCCTGCACTGTGTATTCTGACACGTTTCTATCAGAACCAGCATTAACTTCAGCAATCTGAGCAACAGTAGCTTGTCTGTTGGATCGGATCACACGGGCCAGCCTTTGCTCCCCATGTGCATCAATGAGCCTCGATCGTCCATCACCCTGTCGCCGGGTCACCACTGTTCCTTCCTTGGACCACTTTTGATAGATACTGACCACTGCAGACCGGGAACACCCCACAAGAGCTGCAGTTTTGGAGATGCTCTGATCCAGTGGTCTAGCCATCACAATTTGGCTCAAATCCTTACACTTGTCCATTTTTCCTGCTTCACATCAACTTTAAGGACAAAATGTTATTCACTTCACCTGTCAGTGGTCATAATGTTACAGATCAATTGAATAGCATCTAATCATTTCAATTTAGCCTCCCGTCAGGTTCATAAACATCAAAGAACTTGCCAGTTTTTCTTCTGCAATAGTAGTTGTGTCATTTGTTGTATTATTTGAGTGCGTCTGAATACAAATAAGAGACGAGACTGCAGTGTTGAGTTTGAGGACGAGCATCCTGGCCCTACCAGTAAAATGAAGATCTCCACAAAGGACAATTTGCACATGTTAACTGGCTATATTTAGCTAAGTTGGCCAGGTAATGGTAGCATTAATTCCAGTAACATAATTAGCCAGGCAGCATGTCACATTCTAGCAAATGGTAATCGTTTCAAGCTCAGAGACTTGATGATATTTTCAGGCAAAAGAGCATAAGCACAGCATAACAACTTCATATAAGTAATAAATGTATTTAACACACACACACAAAAAAAAACATTACATTAACTTGTCATGAAAATATTTCCTCTTTAAATTCCCGAGCAGCAATTTCATGACTTTTATTTAAATACATTTTTTGGCTTGTAAGATTTTGACACAGCATCTATGCTGTCACTTAGGTATAGTTTTTCAGTACTTTGTATGCTCAGCAAATCAGAAACACACTAATTCAATTCCAAAATATATGCTTGTTGCTGATTGGATAAAATGCACTTTAACCTGAGTGACCAGAGATAAATAAAGAGCTTTTTTATATTTTAAGAATAAAGGGAACTGTGTTTCTTAATTAGCTGAACCACCATCTAAAAGAAAAGACATAGCGCTATTCAACAGCAGAGATATTCCAGTCTCGTAATCTAATTCAATCATGTCTTTTCATAACACGCCTTCTCGTTCCAGACCCCTGGTTTCCTCTCTCTCATGTCAGTCAATAGATCCCCACCATGTTAAACGCTATCACCATGTAGATGAATAATTCCCACACTGCCGAGTAAAGATCATCACCCTTGTCACCAATAAATTACAAATAATGCACTTGGACTTCCAAGGGCTGCGGCATCATTATCTCCACTGGATCTTTCAGCTTTCCATGTAATTTAATGCTACTGTTTAGATTATTTTCAGGAATCCCAGTTAGTCATCAGTTCACCAGTCAGCTACTTTCCACCTTCTCATTGTGTAGCTTCATTATGGAGGTGAGAAATGTTTCTAGCCGTTGTGGTAGTCACCATGATTCATAGATTTGGAGTAGCATTAGATTGTGTGCTATTATGCTCTGCTGCTTGCTTAAACGGAAACATTACTGTCTTTTAAAGGAGCAATAACACACAGCGTCAGATGGAATTCCGTTCGGAAATAAAACGTGCAATTAATAACAGCGCCCATTATCTGTGTGTGCGGTGTTCGGATAATGTAAGATGGCTCCATTCCAGCTCAGTGGGAGTAAACCGAGAGGTCAGTGTTGACCGCTAAGGTCTTTGGAGCGTGCGCTTGAATGGTTTTAAATGGTTTTAAGCACTCAGCCAGATCACATGCGAGAAACGCTGACTAGAAAATCAATGGTCACATTTCAAACATGACAGGGTGTTTAAAGCTAAAAACAAAAGCGGAAGTGCAACTCGTTTCCAGCAGATGTACTACTCATTTAGCTCTGGTGACAAAGAACCTTCTACATCATGAAACTAATTTACTGCCACTGCTACAAAACCTGTAAATGCTGGATTAAAACCAGCCACTTTTAATCCAAGTAAAACCTTCTTTGTGTGCAGACCGAACTCACGGCTCCTTGTGTTACCGCTTTTTTCTTCATTAGCTAATGCTGTGATAAAAGAGTACTTTTTGGAATAAAGAAGGTCAGGGATAGTTAGGTCGTTAAAGTGGCTGTTAGACTGAGGACTGAGTCAGCAACATCCAAACAGGGAGCAGGATTTTTCATTCCAATAAAGATTGTGTCACCTGGCTCTGACTAGATCTCACCAGGGGAGTAAAGGCACAGTGAAACCTCGGTATATGAATTTAATTCGTTCTGGAGGCGAGTTCTTAAGGTGAAAATTTGTACTGCGAAATAAATTTTCCCATTAGAGATATGTAAATGCAGATAATCCATTCCAGCCACCCAAAAATATGACAATATGACCAATACGAAGGGTGTGGCTGCTTACAAAGAACTGACCCAAGCCAAGCATTCCAAGGGTCAAGGGTCCTCACAGGAAGTCATGCCACCAAGCTTGGGCTAAATATAATTTTAATAGAATAGACCGCTCACGCCACCAATCTGTCAACCTAAAAACACCCAGAAAATCACCTAGCTTTTGAACACACGCACGCATTGGTATCGTGGGTTGACTCTTTCCAAACAACTTTCGCTGTAAGCCGTAGCTGCTTCCTAATAAAAAAAATCTAACATGCTAGTTAGATAAGATTAGATTAGCTTCACATTTAATGTCATTGCACATGGTTACAATGCAATGTTACAGGTTACACTGTACAGGTTATAGTGTACAGGTTACAGGTTACACTGTACAGGTTACAGGTTGCAGGTTATGCTGTACAGGTTATAGGTAACAGGTAACACTGTACAGGTTACAGTGTACAGGATACAGGTTACACTGTATAGGTTACACTGTACAGGTTGCAGTGTACAGGTTACAGGATACACTGTACAGGTTACAGGTTATACTGTACAGGTTACAGGATACACTGTACAGGTTACAGGTTATACTGTACAGGTTACAGGTTACACTCTACAGGTTGCAGTGTACAGGTTACAGGATACACTGTACAGGTTACAGGTTATACTGTACAGGTTACAGGATACACCGTACAGGTTACAGGTTATACTGTACAGGTTACACTGTATAGGTTACACTCTACAGGTTGCAGTGTACAGGTTACAGGATACACTGTACAGGTTACAGGTTATACTGTACAGGTTACAGGTTGCAGGTTATGCTGTACAGGTTATAGGTAACAGGTAACACTGTACAGGTTACAGTGTACAGGATACAGGTTACACTGTATAGGTTACACTGTACAGGTTGCAGTGTACAGGTTACAGGATACACTGTACAGGTTACAGGTTATACTGTACAGGTTACAGGATACACTGTACAGGTTACAGGTTATACTGTACAGGTTACAGGTTACACTCTACAGGTTGCAGTGTACAGGTTACAGGATACACTGTACAGGTTACAGGTTATACTGTACAGGTTACAGGATACACCGTACAGGTTACAGGTTATACTGTACAGGTTACACTGTATAGGTTACACTCTACAGGTTGCAGTGTACAGGGTACAGGATACACTGTACAGGTTACAGGTTATACTGTACAGGTTACAGGATACACTGTACAGGTTACAGGTTATACTGTACAGGTTACAGGATACACTGTATAGGTTACACTCTACAGGTTGCAGTGTACAGGTTACAGGATACACTGTACAGGTTACAGGTTATACTGTACAGGTTACAGGATACACTGTACAGGTTACAGGTTATACTGTACAGGTTACAGGATACACTGTACAGGTTACAGGTTATACTGTACAAGTTACAGGTTATACTGTATAGGTTACACTGTACAGGTTGCAGTGTACAGGTTACAGTGTACAGGCTACAGGTTACACTGTACAGGTTGCAGTGTACAGGTTATAGTGTACAGGTTACACTGTACAGGATACAGGTTATAGTGTACAGGTTACAGTGTACAGGTTACAGGTTATACTGTATAGGTTGCACTGTACAGGTTATAGTGTACAGGTTATAGTGTATAGGTTACAGTGTACAGGCTACAGGTTACACTGTACAGGTTGCCATGTACAGGTTACACTGTACAGGTTATAGTGTACAGGTTACAGGTTACACTGTACAGGTTACACTGTACAGGTTACAGGTTACACTGTATAGGTTACACTGTACAGGTTGCAGTGTACAGGTTACAGTGTACAGGTTATAGTGTACAGGTTACACTGTACAGGTTACAGGTTATGCTGTACAGGTTATAGGTAACAGGTAACAGTGTACAGGTTACAGTGTACAGGATACAGGTTACACTGTATAGGTTACACTGTACAGGTTACACTGTATAGGTTACACTGTACAGGTTGCAGTGTACAGGTTACAGTGTACAGGTTATAGTGTACAGGTTACAGTGTACAGGATACAGGTTACACTGTATAGGTTACACTGTACAGGTTACACTGTATAGGTTACACTGTACAGGTTGCAGTGTACAGGTTACAGTGTACAGGTTATAGTGTACAGGTTACACTGTACAGGTTACAGGTTATAGTGTACAGGTTACAGTGTACAGGTTACAGTGTACAGGTTACAGTGTACAGGCTACAGGTTACACTGTACAGGTTACAGTGTACAGGTTACACTGTACAGGCTACAGGTTATACTGTACAGGTTAGAGTGTACAGTTTACAGGTTATATTGTACAGGTTACAGTGTACAGATTACAGGTTACACTGTATAGGTTACACTGTTCAGGTTACAGTGTACAGGCTACAGATTACACTGTACATGTTACGGGTTACAGTGTACAGGCTACAGATTACACTGTACAGGTTACAGGTTACACTGTACAGGTTATAGGTAACAATGTACAGGTTACAGTGTACAGGTTACAGTGTACAGGCTACACTGTACAGGTTACAGGTTATACTGTACAGGTTATAGGTAACAGTGTACAGGTTACAGTGTACAGGTTACAGTGTACAGGCTACACTGTACAGGTTACAGGTTACAATGTACAGGTTACAGATTACACTGTACAGGTTAACGTGAATAGGAGAAACATATATTTTTTAAAACCCTGTAGCCTCTCCTAATTGAAGGTAAAGAGGAAGCTACTACTTATTATAGTCTGATAAATGTATAATTCGATACAAAGACACATCAAATCGAGTCCTTGCATCGAGCAGCGTGATATAATACAGTATCTTTACACTAAACGTTCGAGAATGTATCATTTTATTAACTTTTAAGTAAACAGAAAACAGCCTTTTCTTTGCCACTGTGCACCATAAGCCATTTATAACTCAAAATACCTGTATGTCTGCTGCCTAGACACATAAATATACACAAAATCATCAAACATTAATTAATAAAACTATCATCACACTAATTGATTACTGTTAAACAGGATAACAAAACAATTGCTGTGCAAACTGCAAATCTAGGACATCTAAACTGGTATACATAGTGTATACTAATATGACAGACCTTGAACGACAACAGTTTTTACACAACAGGATGTTGGTGCTCAGATATCAGAGATACACATATCAGGTCACAAATGTTGAGTTTATTTAGAGAGTCAACCATGGCATAAATTTTATGTTAATCATTAGAGCTTGCCAGAGCCTGGCTGCTGCTCAGTGCTCATGTCAGATACTCAGCATGAGGGGCTTTGTGAAGGCAGCAGGTGAACTCATGGATAGGAGACTGTGTGGAAAAAGAGAGAGATAGAGAGAGAGAGAGAGAGAGAGAGAGAGAGAGGGAGGACCAGGTGTAGGCAAACTGGATTGTGAAGCTCAGCTGACAATATGCAGACAACAAGTGGAGAAAAGCTCTTATTGGTGCATGTAATGAAATATACCTGGAGACAGTGACAAGTATGGATGCTGCTACACAATTTCCAGAGTCTGAAGAGGCAACAGGTTTCACTTAATGTCCACAGAATGGAACAACCACATTAATATGCAGTGGAGGATCGTCTGTAGGGACTGATGGAGTAGAGACCGCTGTTTATATCAGCTGTTCAACTAACGTTAATCTTCATATAGTCCTCATTCACAACCCCATACACTGGAGTGACCAGTGATTTGATGGGTTTAAGTCAATGTTCTGTTGATTTGCGACATAATCACGGGTCTCACTGCCCCACTTAGCTTCTGTAGTGTTATTATTACACATAGTGATCAAAACGGGATCTAAATCAAACGCTAATAGAGAACCACTGGGACAGGAAAAACTCTGCCCAATGCTTGGGGCAATTAATTAGGTTGCTATATTGGGTCCATTAAAAAAAATTTCTCTGTAAAATATCAAAATGAAATTTAATAATGTGTCTCAGTGATGTTCAGAACCGCCTCTACTGAATATACTGCAGATATGTCACAAAGGTTGAGTTCAGAACATGAGAAATGTTGTGTGCACCATAGTGAACTTTAGCAAAGGATTTTTTTTAATTTGTTTCCCAAATAGACACAAATTGTTGGCCTAAGTTCAAGTCTTTGGATTTTGTGATTAAAAATTTTATGAAAAAAGATTTTTTTAACCTGTGCCAAATCAAAACATGTGGACCAAATGATCTGCTGTGGTGACCCCAAACAGGGAGCAGCCAAAAGAACAACAACAAAAACAACATGGATAATGATATTTGTTCTTTGGTGTCCACATTGCAGGCACTGGAAATTTTTGACTATAGCATAAATGAAGTACGACAGACGCCTGAAACTTATTTTGAAGCTATGTCATTATTAATGTTATACGTTTTACAATTATATGCTTATTACTAGCTATGCCAAAACTTATTGCTACCTGTCTGTATCGTATAAAATATATATATATATATATATATATATATATATATATATATATATATATATATATATATAAATATTATACATATATAAACATATAAATCAACAAACTCTTAAACAACCTTAAATCGACTTCTGATGCTGTTATCTATAAATAGACAAAAATTGCTGCCATCTCTTTAGTTTGTAAAAAATATAATAAATAATAATAACAAACCATGCTATTTATTAAGTAGTACCTACACTGGACTTTATGCTGTAAAGAGATGCAAAGAAGTAAACTTTGGACCTTTTGGGTAAGGATGAAATGGCATTTTCTCACTTTTGGCCAAAATATTCACAAAATATCCTTATGAATAAATCAAAACCTGTCTCACAAAAATATGTGTTATCCTAGTATACAGGTTTGGTCTTTATATATTAAACCAACAGTTGCAAATATGTTTTTCTTATATAATGGGCTCCAAGAAAATCAGTTTATCAAAAATGTGCACCCTGGAGTGTAGGGCATGTGTGTCCTGATCAGTGTGGTGATGCATTGAACAGCACAAGCACAGTACCTGTGAGGAGAATCAGTGTATGAATCCATCTCCAGAGGAGGATAGTGAACAATCTCCACAAACATTCATCATCATGCATGAGCAGGATCAATACGTAGCCCTTCTTGAGTATTCCACAGTCGAGCCACAGCGGTACATTCACACAGGAGTTCCAGGAACAGCATCTCAAGCCCTATTTCAAAGACAACTACAGTATGCAAGACTGAACACGAGCACACCCAACATAGCCCCTGGGACAAAATGAACTAGTATGAGCTTTCCTTTAAAATGACGGTCGATGTGAACTCAAGACTCATCGTAGAATCACCATGAAGTGCACTACACCTCATGAATTACTCATCCAGGACCCTCGGACAAGTGCCATTAGATCTCTATAGGACACTGAAGGTTTTAATTGTTCTCGTAATTTATCTTTGCATGACTACGTGGTTACAGCCCTGGGCTACGCGGTCGGAAGGTCATGAGTTCAAATCCCTGCACTGACAAGCAGCCACGGGTGGTCTCTTTGGCTTAACCTTTAACCCTTCCCCTGACCCTGCACTCTTATTCCAGCTTCCTAACAAGCTAAGAAATGTGAAGAAAAGAATTTAACAACACTGTTCTTGTAAATGCAAATAATACAATACGGACTATTATAAAAAATTTCTTTTTGTTAGATTAAGCATAGATATTCTGTCAATTAAAGCACCACATCATGCTTATCATCATTTATAGTGTTAGTTCCTGCTATCACGCCTGTCACAGATATGCAGATCTAAACTTATATAAACATTCATTCAGTCATCAGTGTCTCTTTTTCTCTTGCTCTTGAAGTTAATAAGTAAAATACAGCTTGTCTTGACACCAAGAAATTATTGAGCCACTAAAACTCAGAGCAGACTACGGAAGATTGGGGAAACATCAGCTGATCCTTCTCCACTTTTCAGATGTCCACTTTCAGCCCTACATCCAAATCTAGTGAGGTAATGACAACTAAGCCTATTCCACTTAAACATTTACATGTAAGACATGCTATATAGCTGTGCACAAATGACACACTTAAAGAAATCACCTGCAATCTACTTCAACAAGAGCATGCCCTTATACTGACAGAGCTCAATTAAGTCCTGATTAAGTGCCGGCTGCATCTTCCAAAGCAGTCTTTGATGGCTCACACCGTCCATTAATTCTTTATATATATTCAATTCCTTACTGTAGGCAATGCAATATTGACTTTCCATGGAGTCTTTCTTAAATATCTTCCTCCAGCTGCATTCTCAAGACAGATTAATGGCATATATTAGCAATTCCCCAGGGACCTATCACTGCAGTGTCAAGAGAATATACAGTAATTAGTTCCTCGTACACATTCCTCCCTCATAGAACTTACAAAAAAAAAGCCACACAAGCTCCTTGTCCCATAGCTTCCTTAAGTAGTAAAAATAATTAAAAACCAAGTAACCCAGACACAAGGAAAATATGTCCTTCCCTGGGTGCATGTCAATCAACAGTTATTCTTGTCTTGGTGTCATGCAGTTATGTCAGTGAGATGTTCCTCCAGGGGAAGCTGGGAATTCGTTACTTCAAAACAGCTGTGATCATTGTTAACAGAGATGAAGGTTTGGAGAACAACATGGAAGAGGTGTCTCCTATCTGCTAGCATTTATTGCATTCTGACATTTATGATCTTCAATATGGTGAGACCGTTAAAATAAACAGAGAAGCAGAACAAAAGTTGATATGGGGGCTTTTCTTTAATATTTACAATATCTGCAGACAAACTACTCGAAAAATGGCCCCAACCATCAGTGCCTATAGAATGTCCTTATCGAAAACGCAACCAGGATACAGAAAATAAAGATCCACACAGCTTTTAAGTGGCCGAACATTCTCTCTAAAAGATTCTCTGAAGCCACCTCTGTCTGGACAACAGTAGCCCTGCCACTTAACAAATTATCCTATACTACAGCATTTGAGAAAAAGATAAACATAAAAGTTGACGAATAAACATCACCAACTCCCATTATTCATTAATTTGGCAAACGCTTTCACCACAAGACAGAATATAATCCCAGTGTAAAGTTTAGCAATAAGGGTTAAGGAAAGTGGTGCTATGGCAGGCCTCAGACTTGAGCTCCTCATCTTCTGGTCATTGATACCCCATTATACAAGAACATCAAATGATTGCACAGAAATTGTATGGAAATAAATTATTTATAGCAAACCATTTGAACTGAGATGTCAAACACCTACTTAAAAGGGCTACTAAAAATGAATGAATGAATGAATGAATGAATATTTCCATACATTATCGTTGCTGGTAGATGATAGACAAACTTCAAGCAGCATTGTAAAAAAGAGTGAAATATGAAGAAAGTCCCATATATTGTCAGTGAAATTGTGTGAAGTGTCCACAGAGGTTGGAACAACAACTATATGTAGCACATGTTCACAGATTTTTTCTGCTGAATTGCACTGAATATGAGAGCTTTTATGCTGAAGAGTCAGCTGAAGTTTTTGGACCAGTAGCTAGTTTACAGGCTCGACCTTACATGCCCCTCTACAATATTTTCTTGCATAACAGCAACCCACTTGTGTTGGAATTACTCTATGGAGGAAGACATAGTTGATGTTGAAAATAGATATTTGTAAAAAAAAAAAAAAAAAAAAGAAAGAAAGAAAGGCTGAAGTATTCTTTTTTCTTATTGTGCAAACTGTTGTAAAGAAGCAGTGGAACACCCGGGTTGTGTGTTAAATCAGCAAGAATGTGACGATCGGCTGCAATCAACTTCAGCTCATATCTGCTCAAAAGTGTTCATTCATTCATTCATTCATCTACAATAAGCACCTCATCATGGTCAGGACACTGTGTGTCAGGAATACACATCGATAGAATGCTACCATTGATGCACACACTCACACATAAAGGTGATTTAACAGAACCAATAAAAACACCTGCATGTTTTGCCGGGAAAGCAGAGAAAAACCCACATGGACACAGGAAGAACACACAAAACTATGTACGGACAAATACCCGAGCTCAGGCTCGAACCAGGAACCTTGGAGCTGTGAGGCTGTAACACAACCTGTTGCATCACCATGAGTGTTCTATTGCTTACATGAAGTATGATTTTTGTTTCAAACCACAATCCACCTTTTCCTGAGAACAACTTACATCCATAATGAAGAATAGCAAATATTACAGCTTTATAACTGTACAGCTATGTGGAAACCAGTAAAGGACCGACATCCAACAGCATCACGGCTGCAAGCAGAATCTCTTTAAGAAGCTAAGAACCTTTAATTATCCAAAGAGCCCTTGAGGAACTTGTTTAGGGTATTAACCGGAACTCTTCGATATGCGTCCAGACATTTCAAACGTTTATTTATATACATAATATAAACACTGTCAGATTTTTAGTCTGTTGGTTTGCATGATACTTGATTAATATTTTGTCTGCTGTTCCAGATGCCACTGTTCTTCTGTGCAGTATTACTTGAAGCCTGAATCCTAATTAAATATGCTTTATGCTGTGTAGTGATGTGCTAATAAAACACATGTGAAAAGGTACCTTTTTGATATGTATGCTTTGCTTTTAATTGACACCACGTGAAATGCTTAGTGGTCCGATACTAGATACTGGTGAATGAGTAAGAAAATTTATTCAGCTATCTGTTGTGAGCCAACACCTAACTTAAAGTTTTGCATGTTCTTCCCATGTCTTCATGGATTTCCTCCAGGTCTCTGGTGCCCTTTCCCCTATGCTGGGTGATGGATTGGCTATGATAAATTACCCCAAGTTGTGAGTGATTGCATGAAAGTGTGTGTGCATGTTGGACTGGCATTCTGTCCAGGGTGTATTCCCATATCACCTCCAGTGTTCCTGGGATACTTCAACCCTGACCAGGATAAAGCAGTTATTAAAGATGATTGAATGAATTAACATAATGGTAGTTTATAAAACATTAAGCACTAAGTCAGCTAAAAGATAGATGCAACAAGTCACCAGGCATTAATCTAGAAGTAACTTGTGAGCATGCTGGACAAACAGAAAATGCAAAGTCATTTACAGCACGCTATCATATGCACTTAATCTAGCACGTTTTACCCGTAACCTATGTGTGCCGTGAAAAAAATGGACCACACACTGGGCTTTGTAAAAATTTTGAAACGACATACCACTATTAAAATAAACCACTTTTACCCTCTTTAGTTTGGAATCATTAAGATTATAAGCTTCTATCAGTGAGCCTTTAAGAAACGTGTTAGATGATTGAAAGAGCGGTCAGATGTAGCACCCTGGACAGCGAAAACCGGGAGGTCCATTGTAATTGTCCAGGCCTATACACAGACAGAGAAGAAAGCGCATGGCCCAGAAATCCTTTCTGCAGAGGACCCGGCCCACCATCTGGGCAGATGAGACCACTGCAATGGAGAAAAATGCAGCTGTTTTTTTCCCGGGAATGCAAGCAACATTTGAACCAAGCGAAAGCTTAAAGTTGAAATGCGACAAGAAAGCCTTAGACCAGCTATCACTGTCACCAAAACTGAAACAGAAACATTATTACTTATCAGTGGACATAGTATTTCATTAGGAAATCTGAATAGAATCAGTCTGGCTTAAATTTTTACGAAATCCACCCAAGACCTCATTTATATTTATTTCTACATTTCTGTCGGTCGTCAACAGAGCTGTGATATTATAGCCATGACAGTGATGGCTGAGATTTTCTTTTCCAACTCTGTCCTCTGTCTTGATGTTTACTTGTTTACTTTGAATTCGTGCTAACACAAAGATAACACATCTTATCTATATATATATATATAATCCGGTGCTCAAGTGTGTGGTTGAATATGTGTATGGACACTGCATTTATCTGTGTCTAATGATTCCACAAAAAGAGTCCAGCAATGCAGCAAAAGATACTTCGCTAGTTAAGCCAGGTATTTTGACTAAACGTGACCATACACAGGCAAGGCACACGAAACCGTTCGCTATCTTATATACAATTAACTGGTCATCTCAAGCCAAACTTACCGCAGTCCTCGCACAAGATCTTCCCGACGTCTTTTTTCACATCCATGCCACTGGCTTCAAGGGGCGCGTACGACGCCCTGAACACCAGGGGCTCGTCGGTGGGGTCCATGAAGAAGATGTACCGGTGGTCGTTGAGCACGCGCGCGCACGGCCCGCTCGTAGGGCCCAGCTCGCGCACGGTGACGAGCTGCTCGCGCTCGAGGCCGCCGCTGTGCCGCGGCCACACGTCCAGCACCTTGACGTCCACCCGGTAGGGCTCGGCGCCCGAAGCGTTGTGGGGCGCCGACTGCACACGGCCCTCAATCACCACGGCGGAGTGGCGGGCGCGCTCCCGCAGCGAGCTCGGGCTCGGGGAGTGGCACGCGAACGCGACCCCGATGACCAGCATGGAGAAGGGCACCGGCTCGAGCCTCATGCCGCCTGCTTTGGCTCGGCGCGGGCTCGGGCGGGCTGCGAACGGGCTCCGGTAGCACGGCGGCGCGGCAGACCCTGCGGAAGTGTCCATGCCATCGGGGATGCGCTGCTGGGTGTTTTTCCCCTCCCGATAATCTTGCAATTGGAGAGGAGACGGCAGATAGTGGAACGGCCAAATGACTCTGGGCTAAAAATCTCCCAAGTGCATTCGGATAAAACGCATTGTGAGAAAAAATGCAACGAAATGAGGGGATTGGCCCTCCTCCGTGGAAGCTACACAGCCATATATAGCAAGTATCCGCAGTCTATCTTTGCCCCAAAAAATGCAGTAGTGTAGTGAGCGCGCTTATCGGCACTGATGCCTCTGTATCACTCACTGCAGGAAGAAACGAACGTGAAATGCTGCGGTCCACGATCGATGTCTGCTTAAAGTAAAACCATTAAATCCACTTCCTGAACGACAAAGCCCGGGTTATTAATGCCTCCAGCGGTAAACTGTTCCCGTCGTGTCCCTCGTGGCCCGTCTCTCTCCGCTTCTCCGATGTGGCGCGGACGGAGAGGGGGAAACGTGCAGTAATCCTCCCCGCACCAACGACACATTCAGCGCTCACTGAGCGCCGACACACCGCCGTGTGTCTATGTGTCTATAGTCTTCCAATGCCACCTAAAAAGCCGTCACACCATGATCTCTGCCATCACAAATCCATACGAAAAAAGAAAAGGAAAGAAAAAAATGTCTGGTGTCGGGGGATGCGACCGTCCTTTCACTAATATTCCGTTTCTTTATTGATGCGCGCCGACATGATCTTTTCTAGCAGCTTGCGGGTTATCAGGCGATGAAACGCGTCACGGATTCTTCAGCAGTTCTGAATGAGTTTTCGTCTCGTTTCATCGCTAAATCATGTGCTGCATTCAGGTCACATTCGCCGCTCGGCCTCAGAGAGAAAAAAAATGATCGTGAGGCGTTGCATCAAATCCATACATCTGACATCCGCTGCATTGCTACAAGAAGGCAAGAAATGAATTATCCCAATGTTTCCAAGAGGACGAAACATACATTGATTCAGTCTGCGTTAAAAAGGGGGAAAATACCCGGTGCATGGTAACAGAGGATATGATATAAATGCTAAAAAAAGGCTTGTGCAGCCAGGCGGCAGAGTTTATACAGTGAACAATGAGCTGAAATAAGCAGAAAAGCAATACATGCAGATAACAATACTCTATATTCGATTTACGCTTCACATTTTCTATGGATGCTCTCTTATAAGGAAGGATATGAAGATAGAGTACGAGGCAGTTGAACCTGTGGAGCCGCATCAAAAGATGCTGCTAAATATTCAGTAAGAGCGACCTCTGCTGTCCTTTAAGCGTTTAACATCACACCGCAAAACTTGCTCTTAACTTAGTAACTAGGTTGAGTCATGTGAAAATAGTGAGAGAAAAATAATTAACGCTTTCAGCAAGCCATGTGGACATACTGGGCTACTTCAACTACTTGTACTACTACTACTACTACTACTACTACTACTACTACTGCTACTACTGCTACTACTACAAATAATAAAACTCATAATAGAGAAACCTTATTGTTTTTATTTCATTCATTCACATTCTGAAAATGGTCAAGATTCTCATGCAGCACTTATATGCTTCAGGAAGTTTATTAATTGCTTATCTTTACATCTTTTAGTTTAACACAGCACTTTTCCCTCGCTCCTCAAGGGTTAGGGGATTCCAATTCCTGGAGCTGTCCTGTGTTCTCCCCTGGGTACTCCACTTTCCTAATCCAGGCCAAAGACATGCATTTGTAGGCCGATGTCCAAAGTGGGTGTGTGATTGTGCCCTGCAGTAGGTTAGCCCCCGTCCAGGGTGTCGCCTACCCTTGTCCCCTGGAAGAGGCTCCAGGTTTCCCGGGACCCTGTGTAGAATACGTAGACGGAGGAACAGAAAATGGACGGAGGATTGTAAAAGAGGCAGTTCATCATCAGACCTCGACATACACTTTAGCAAGTACTGTCCATGGTTCTGAAACATTTCAAATGAATCGATTTTTTTTAGTTTGGTTTCAGTTCTTAAAGTGATTTCATTGATTTACAACACTGTACAAAATCATATCCGCAATGTAACACTGGGAAAGGTAGATTTCTAGAATCTGGACAAAATATGCGTGAGTTTAGGCTCATAATGGACAGTTATTGCAATGGCAAGTGTATTATCTACTAAAAGTGTCCCAGTCGAGAGCAACCATAGTTGAAGTTCAAGGGATTTGGAGTGTGTGTTGAAAATACGCAAACGGCATTTCAACTCAGTGGTCTGAATTGTGGTCTGGCTGTAAACATAAAGCTCAGAGTTCACTGTCGACCATATCCGGTACAGATTAAGCGGTAGCTCATTTGAGGTAATATTCCTAACATTTACTCTTGGTATGAACTGCATCTCTTATTTTTAATCAGTATTTTAAACTAGCCGCACAGATATTGCACAGTCGATTCTGACGTCAATCAAATAGCTTTGGGGTCGTGTTCCGGAAGACCCGAGTGCTCAGTGGGGGTGGGTGATTAGTGTATGAATATTAGTGTGTCCTCACAGGCCGTAATTTATTCCTGTACGACTACCTCCTACCTGTAAATGCGAGCGCGCGCGCGCGCACACACACACACACACACACACACACATCATTTTCCCTTTGCATCATAGAAACATTCCTTTGCTGTAGTTTGATTTATTCCACAGATAGCACTTTTTTTATCCATGGCTTAAAGCGTAGCACTGACAGTGACGATGATGCAGTAACTCTGTAGATGCATGCGCAGAAACCATTCAACAGAGCCGCAGGTTGTAGTAGCGCAAATGTGACGCCAGGAGGCGCAAATGTTTTTGTTTTTTTTCCTCTTTCTCTGTCTCTCTCTCCCTCTCTCTCTCTTCCCGGCAGCGTGCTGACATCAGACGGCCGCCGTACGGCGTGCAAGATTCGCGTGCGTCCGTCTCCATGCCACGACTCGCTCTTTCGTTCCATCTTGTGGAGCGGCGAAAGGGAGACGCGCTACGGTAGGCCTTCGCAGCTTGCTTTTTTTTTTTTTTGCGTCTTTTCCCCTCCTTGCTGTACAGGCGCTAAAACGCACTTGCTGCAGATTAAGCAGGGGAAAAAAAGCAAAAGAGGAAAAAAACCCAAACGGACCGCGTAACTGCTTATGAGCTTCGCACTTTTTTTTTAAATGCAGTCCTAATCGCTTCTTTTCCAACATGATGGCATCAGAGGGAATTTCTCGAACTCTTTAGGTGTCGCCCACTTTGCGTAGGCAAACTCCATTAGTAGTTGCAAAACGTTACAGGGTGTTGCAGTAAAAAAAAACGTGCATTTTTTTCGGTTTTTTACAAATGTAAGTAAGTCACAAAACCACATTTGAGACCCATGAGTTGCAACACAGTGCCTTGTCATTGCTTTTTTATTGTCCTTTACACACTCTGCCTGGACACTGCTATTTTCGGGCCCATTTGAGGGGCGACCAGGTTTGCAACTGTTGGCAGAATTTCACGGTTTCATGTGATCACTTCTCTATTAGAAGACCCCCGGTAGTGGGCCTAAAACAGGACCCCTGACGTTACAGTCGCTGAGCTCTTTAATTAGTTTACAACTAAATGCAAATGATACGGAATTTTACAAAATTACACTGAAAAACACGGAAAAACACCACAAGTGGATAAATCAACTCTGGGTGGTCATTTGAGTCCAATTTTGAATGATAGCAAAATTATTTGTTTTTGTTATTGTTGTTTTCCCGATTTCTTATAAATGTATAGGTATAAAATTTGTGTAGTTATCAAGTAACAATTCCTGCGCCTGAAAATATTATTTTTATATGTTTTATTATCCGTCTTGAGTCAGTTAATAATATAACAATGGGGAAATATCGCGAATTTAATTCCAATAAACAAGAAAAAAAATGAATGAGTAAAAATGATTTAACCAAATTGTTCTGCTGAAAACCACGCCCATTTTTAAGCCCTATGTAACTGATATGTTTATTTAAACGGCCCAAGTCGTTATTTTTATCCCTTGAATCAGATCAACGCATTTAGTCATTTTATATTATTTATAAATATTTTACGAAAGTTTGTGTTACAAATAGAGTTAAGATTCCGTGAATACTGAAGAGGTTAAAACCCGACTCACTCTCCAGATGTTTAAACGTCGTCTTAAGGACACAATTATTATGGTAATGGCTTTGCCTCGCCCGAATTATGAATTATCAAGAAAATAACATCATTGTCTGTCTGTTTTTAGGTGGATAATAAATCACAAATGTTTAAACAATTTGTACGGTAGGTCTTGTTAGCTTAGACTGCCCAATAATCAAGAATCTGGACCATTTTTAAATTGACCGACTATACCGCTTCCATATCAGAATTAATATCCAGAGCTGAATATAAAGAATAAAGACCTAAAAACAAATATATATATATAATGGGCCTTTTCATGACATAATGACATTTTTGTACTATAATAAAAATGCAATTACAATTTTGTATAAATAAATTCAATGCTTGCGTATTCATCTGCTTTAATAATCTATTTTTTATTTATTTGCCTTGCGTTATATTTCTATTCACCTCCAGTAAATAATCACACAATAATTACTGACAATTTTTACATATAAAATAATATTACATATTTTTTACATATATTTGACCCTAATTAAACACACTTATTGAAAGTCTAAGCCAACTACTTCCGTGTAGAGTTCGTGTTTTGAATGCGTACTCGTTTATTTCAGCTTAGTTGAATTAAATGTATGCAAGTTATTAAATGAAATAACATATATCTAAAAAAAAAAAATTAAATGTCATTAAATGTCGAGCCCAAGAGCTTTCTCATAACTCTTCAACCGAGATCAATTTCAGATAGATTCAGTTCTGCATTTAAATGACATGCGTGACAAGTTGTATTTGATTTAAATGACTAACAAATATTTAGATATTAGATGTGTCTTTTCCTTTCTATGTTAAACAAAATAAAGTATCATATTCTTCTGATTCCAGCAAGTTATTGAAATATTGAAACAGATTGAAATGCATAATGGAAGCAACTGATACACAACAAACAAGCTTCTGCAATTCTCCTCAGCATAATGTTTATTATTATTATTATTATTATTATTATTATTATTATTATTATAAAGCCGGTGGTTACAGTGTCACGAAATATTTAAATTAATCTTTTTTTATGGATGTATTTCTTCTGCTTGCATTTCACTGAGAAACGGAGGGGGAAAAACAATTTTGCTTAAATGTGCTAGTGCTTCGTAGATGTTTTATTACCTGTTATAATTTTACACGAACAAGCAACTTTGTTGATACTTGACATTAGTGTTAATAAAATGATATTAAAAATCAGTGTTTCAGAGACACAGACGGCATATCTCTGTGCCGTATATTATTATAATATATAATATTTATTTCGCCTGTAACTCTTACTTTAGCTAAGATTATACCGTTTTATTTAATATATAAAACAAAAACTAAAACACTGATAAAGTCTTGTAAGGGAACTCCATTTGATTTTATTTTGTTCACATTTATGTTAACGTTTTACAAAATACATGGAGTTCGTAGTTTCCATTACAAACAACGTCTCTTAGATATATGCATGTGATTGATTGATTAATTGATTGATTGATTAAATGAATCATTTAGATACATTTCTGCACTTCACAAATCATTTGCAAAGAAAAAACTCAGCTGTGTGGCATGGTGGTGGAGCGGGTTGCCGACTCTCGGCTCCAGGGTCGACAGTTCGATCTGTGTCGCATGTTCTTCCCGTGTTCTTGTGGCTTTCCTCTGGTTTCCTTCCATTTCCCAAAAAACATGTCGGTAGGTGAATTGGCGAACTGCCCAGCTGATGGAAATGTGTGCGTCGCATCCAGGGCGTATTCCCACCTTTCCAGTATTGCCAGATATGCTCCAGATCCAACATCCTGACTAGGATAAAGCGGGCGCTGAAGATGAAAATTATTTAAAAAGAAAGAAAGAAAGAAACTGTTTCGTGGATAACAGAATAATAATAATAATAATAATAATAATAATAATAATAATCATCATCATAATAAATTATGTTTGAAATTGTGACATAATTTATAAATAATAAAAGGTTTGTTTCAGGTTCATTTACACGAGAGGAAAAGAGGAGTTTATATTGTTTGGCGTTTTTATTTCGCAGAATATAAATCTCGGCTTGAGTTTTTGTATCATATCTATAAGAAACGACTAAAGTCTTACAGATATTGCTTAAATAATACATTTACAGGGTTGCAGGTATTTTGGGGGCGTTTTTGGGGCAGTACAGGATTTCTGAAATAAAGTCGGGTTTGTGGAATTAAAGCTCCTATAGGAATATAACTTGAGTAGAAAATGTGACGAAAAGCGTTCAATGACTTTACAGATATAAGGTATGAGTTAAAAAAACAACAACAAAAAAACAGGATCGCCGACAATTATGTGCCTTTGTTGGAGATCCATTCGATGTCTGACCTTAGGCTACTGTCTGAACATATTTACTCGAACCTTGTGCACAGAACAAAGCGATCTTTGAAAAAAACGTAGAAGCTTGAAATTCTTTAAAAATAAAATATTGAATTTTTTTTTACTTTAATTGATTAATGTTATCAGAAAATATGCCAGTATGTAGTCTACTAGCCTGCAGAGTTATATGACAAATAAATACATTTTTAAATTGCCTGATTGTTTTATTTATTTTATTTGATTAACATTATTTTTGTTCCATTTTAACCTCGTGTAGTTTAAGGGTGGTAATTTAGAGGAAGCAGCGCGAGAAGACAGGAAAAGCTGCTCAAGTATATCAAATATGGCGCCACATTCTAAGCGTAGTTGGTCTAGATATTTAATATGATTTCAGGAAGAGCTGTGCAGAATCTATTGTTTGTTTCATGCACCTCTATTCCTGTCGTGGATTCGGTGAAACGGCGGGACTAGGTGCTTTAAATCCAACCTGTCTGTCTCTTTGCAGAAATCTCGCGAGAGCGGCCGCGTGGCTGGCTGGCTGGCTGTGAGGTTGCAGCAGACGGAGGGAGAAGGCAGGCAGGCATCATGGCGGACAGAGACAGTGGAAGTGAGCAGGGAGGAGCGGCTACGGGCCCGGCTCTGAGCTCCATGCACGCGGTGGCAGGAGGGGCGGGCTCGGCTTCCGGCCTGCAGCACGACACGCAGGAGCTCGCGTCCAAGCGCGTCGACATCCAGAACAAGCGCTTTTACCTGGACGTAAAGCAGAACGCGAAAGGCCGCTTCCTAAAGATCGCCGAAGTGGGGGCCGGTGGCAACAAGAGCCGCCTGACGCTGTCCATGTCGGTGGCCGTCGAGTTCCGAGACTACCTCGGGGACTTTATCGAGCATTACGCGCAGCTAGGGCCCAGCAACCCGGACGCGGTGCAGGACGAGCCGAGACGAGCGCTCAAGAGCGAGTTCCTGGTGCGCGAGAATCGGAAGTATTACATGGATCTGAAGGAGAACCAGCGCGGCCGCTTCCTGCGGATCCGACAGACGGTAAACCGGGGGCCTGGCTTGGGCTCGGCGCAGGGCCAGACCATCGCGCTGCCGGCGCAGGGGCTCATTGAGTTCCGCGACGCACTCGCCAAACTTATCGACGACTACGGCGTGGAGGATGAACCTGCCGAGCTGCCCGAAGGCACGTCGCTCACTGTGGACAACAAGCGCTTCTTCTTCGACGTGGGCTCCAACAAGTACGGCGTGTTCATGCGCGTGAGCGAGGTGAAGCCCACGTACCGCAACTCGATCACGGTGCCCTACAAAGTGTGGGCCAAGTTCGGCAGCACGTTCTGTAAATACGCCGAGGAGATGAAAAAGATTCAAGACAAGCAGCGGGAGAGGAGGGTGTGCGAGCAGCAACAACAGCCGGGAGAGATGCACCCGGACGATGGGGATGAGGATTGATAAAGAGCGGAGTTTTGGGAGGGAGTATAACATGCAAAAAAATACGATCAAAACAAAGCGAAACGACGCGTAAAACGAACTTTTTACTGTACAAATGAAAGAAACGTAAAGATTTAACTGTAACGGTTTAACTCCAAGGGGCAGTAAGTATCCACAAACATACAACAAACCTCCACAAGATGACAGGTGCAACTCGTACCCCATCACTGGATGTGATCCACTTACCCACCATTAATACAGTAAGCGGCTGCTAAACAGAGTAATAACATTATATATGAACTGTGTTTCCTACTTGACTACAGATAAAGAACTGAGTGTTTATTTCCCTTATTAACCAGAACTTTTATACACGTCAAAGATATTATAAAAACAAACAAAAAAAAAGTGTTTGCAATGTTCAAATGGAATTATTGCTGAAACATGAAACAACCAGTCCTTTACGTGTAAGCTAATAACTTCAGCACAAATCAGATGGGTTTATTTTATGTTCTTTACTTTTTTTAAAACTAAATTTTAAGAATTCTATGAAGAGGCTGTCATGGTAACCATGCCACTCATATGTTAAAAGCATCACCTGAAGGCTAATCAGGACAGTGGAGGTTAAAAAAGGTGAAAATGTCAGTGAGCCTAGAAGGCCGTGGGTACGGGTTAACTTTGACAAAGGTCACAAGTGCTCAGAACGCGGTCAGGTTGTTAGACGACCTGTTCGACTGGATCATGGTCCTTGACGTGGAGACCTGTGCGCAAGAGGCGGCCTGTAGAGTTTAATCCCAGTGTGTTTTTATCCATTGAAAAATTGTCACGCAGATGAGTATACTATGGACTCATGTCTTCTTGTCTTGCCAAGTCTATCGACAAGTTCTAAAAGGTACTTTAAACGAGGAGAAGCAGTGACAACGGAAAGAATACTATAAAAGTTTTGTAATGAAAAAACTCTTCCCAAAACAATGAGGCCCCTGGATGAAGGTGCAAAGAAACATGAATATGTTAACGTAAAAAAAAAAAATTATATATAAATATATATATATATATATAAATATAAAATATATATATATATATATATATATATATATATATATATATATATATATATATATATATAAAAAAATATATAAAAATATATATACAGAGAGAGTATGATTTTGTGAGTCAGCTGTATTTCAGTGCTTACAGAGAAGATAATACCCCACGTTTTTAGTGGGGGAATTAAATAACAATCTCTAGAAGGATTTAAATATTATATCAGTCTACCAATGAGAGTATGAGTGGCGCCAAGGAATGCTGTTGTTGCATGTTAACCTATACACAGCTACATTGAGGTGGATTTCTCAATGTGTGTCCTCAAGGACCTTCTATTTAGTGATTTCATAGACAGTGTCCTGTCAGTGATGTTTGGTCACTTAGTTGATAAATAATTTCCGTTCTACATGTAAATATAGTATCAAATCCTTGACTGTTTGATCATACATGAATGACAGGTCTGTTGCAATGAAATCTTACTCTCTCTCTCTCTCAGGGGTCCTTTAGGACCTGTGTTGGGGAGAGCCCTAGTCGGACACACGAGGGCCTGCGGTGAAGCTTGATAACGTTGCTATGTTCTGTTTTGAGAATCGCAGCAGGACAAACTCGGAATGGAGTGCGCTTGTGTGTATGGTTAACCTAACTCTCAGAATCCATGCACTTCTTGAAAAGAAAGAAGCGCATCCTACCTCTGAACAGATGACAATATTATGAAATCGATGACCGAGCAATTACTTGCTCACGAAGGAAACAAAGCCGTATTTTACCTTTATATCTATCTATCTATCCATCCATCCAGCACTGTTTTCTGTCTTAAGGCCTCTGCGTGTTTAAAGTTCCCATTTAAGTGATTTCATTTTAAATGTTGGCGTATTTCTTTCTGAAACAGGAAGTCAGAGTGACCTCATGTTGACTTACACAACAGCCAGTGGCGTTGTGTCATGCCACTCCCCAGCCAAATCTGACAGGAGCTTAGAGAACTAGTTTAAAATGGAGAAACAAAGAATTTTAACAGGAACTCTAAAGGAGGATTTTACATGTGTGTGACTTCACCCATGCCATTTGGCTTGAATAATATCCTAGATGATGAGGATGATGATGATGAGATGGCACGTTTCTGGAAGTGTGGCACACGAGGTTGAGCATCAGCAGGGCCGATAGTGACGATTGAGAATCTCAGGGTTATGGAGATATCAGGTGATGAGTGATAGGATGGAGTGGCAGGACTGTAGCTAAATAACTACATAATGTTGTCTTGATTGTTACACAGAGTAGAGCAAAGCCCATCTGCTGGGGTGGGACATGTATATAGTTCTAGAGCACGCTTAATTGCATGATCATCGGCAAAGTCGAGACGTATGTCATCCCTCAAAAGTGTACAACCTTATCCCCAAAGCTTACAGATATAGTATCATATTTGGCGTCCATAATATTAGAGGACAGACCCAACAAGTTCAGACTTTTTTTTATTTTTAGCACTTTAAGATAAAGCCATTAGGGCTGTTGGAAAACAAATCACCTCCAGACACCTCCAGTCACAACCTCACCAGTTCATGTAGGCCGTAACGTATGAACAATCGAGTCACACGCTTAGATATCGAGTCACGTAGCGTGTTCATCAGTAGAGTTATCTCAGCTACCATTGGCAGGAAGGGCAAGCGAAGCCTGAGCACAATTTCCATTTGCTTCTCATCTACATCGTATTGTTTTTGGAAGTCAGACGAACATCATTCTTTAAGGAGACCTTTAAGGGTGTGAAGTATTTGAATTTAGAACAGTAAAGCGATGTTGAAAGAAAACAAGACTAAAGCTAAACGTTCCTGTGAGCTGCTCTGTTCGATTGTAATTGAATAACTCAAATAGTTTCTAAGATACAAGTCTGCAGTTTGGCCATATGCACAAGCAGAAACTTCTATTTCAGCAAGCTGCAAGGCTCAAAACAAGGAGGACTCACAACAGTCGTGAAGCTTGACCACCGGCTATTGCGTGTCCGACTAGGAGAGCCGACTTTAATGTTACTTGTTGGGGAGCATACTCTTCAGCATTGGTGCCTTATACTCCACATGCTTACACGCTGGCTGGTGCTTTGGATCAAAGTTTGGGTTCTTGTCTTTCCTTAATATTTTTTCCCCCCCGAGGCTTTGTTGGGCATGCTTTCCTCATACACCATTGCCTAACTTTTGTTGGACTTGCTTGGTGTCCTAAAGATAATATGGGCGTTTCACACATTCTAAAGCTCCTGACCCTCAGCCTTTCCCTGACTACTGACTCAGTCTCTCCCTTCCCACGCTGTCATTGAATCGCATCTAAGCATCAGCCCACATGTAAACTCAGACATGGGTTGGTAGCCTTGAAAATGCAGTACAGTCTTTTCGCCGTTCTTCACATGTCAGATTTCGGGAAGGGGCGAACAGGAGGACTGTTTGTGGGCTAGGTTTGGCTCGGGGTGCCCAGTTTTGACCCATTGTGAGATTGTCCGGCTCACAGCTCTAGATCTTGGCAGCAATTTGTCAGTGGCTGAATTCCTCATTTACAGGGTATGGCCTGCACGTCCTGCCCTCCCCCCCAACACACACCCCATTCTTTGACTTTCCACAGCACTTGTCATGGCTTTTTGTTTTCTTTCCATTATTTCATTACTGTGTGCAATATAAAATGTGCCAATGGTGGCATTATTATGTATATCAATTAAAAGACAAGGGTTAATATTTGAAAGCATGTGGCTGATTTCCACATTTTTGTTCTTGAGGTTTGAAAAGCCTTTATCTGCACTTATAAATATAAAGGTCTGGGTGTAGAAGACAAGAAACCAAGCGTAATGAGCAAAATCCACCCAACCTGGTTAAACCAACATAGTGCAGTTAACTAGCACTTTTAGAGATCATCCATATGCTCCATGTAAATGTTTCCATTTCTCAGAACATGGGAAGGGAAGGCGGAGCGGGAACGATGATTGGTCGATTACAAAACTGGTACTTGTGTTTAAGCCTCGGGGCTGAGGCATTACACACACATTTGTGCTCCTCAATTGGTTTTCTATTCTGCGGGAAGGCTTGGATGAAGGTGTCTGGTGGACTCTTCTGTCGTCAGTGGTTGATGTCAGTAGCACATTGCTTTCCCAGCTGGAATAAAAAAAAAAGAAGAAGAAAGTCTGACCAATCTTTGTTTGAAAATTCTCTGAACAAGGAATGTCTAGTGCAATTTCACTTTATTTTTTCTGTTATCTTATGTTCCTTCCCTTTGCAAGGATGATTACTGAAATAACACGTATGGTGGTGATGCGTCAAATATAATTTATGTACATTTTACAAATTTTAAAATAAAAGAAATGTTAATTTACCCACGTCACTAAAAAAAAAGAGTTTAATTTTCAACAAATATGTGTTGTGTTGTTTCTTCTACCCCTCCCCCCATTCATACATGTTCTGATGGACCATATCGGGTTATTGACTCTTGTGAAGGTTCCTGTGTGTAATAAAACTTTTATTATATTATTATTATGTACAAAATGTTTATAAAGTCACATTGTGGCTTTGGTGGTAGATTTAAACAAACAGTATAGGGTAACAGTAAACAGACTACTTGTTGATGTAAAAATAGATTAAAATTCTCCAAGGGCTTCCCAACTAAAGATAAGAATAATTTAGACACAGCAAAGAGGATATATATATATATATATATATTAAATGTTTGATAGCTTTATTTTTATTATCATTTTATTTTTTCATTTATATCATTATATCAATATTATATATAATATAATATAATAATATATATATATATATATATATATATATATATATATATATATATATATATTATATCAATATATCATTTTATTATTTAATTGAATTGAATATATTTTATTTTTTTATTTAAATATTAAACTAAATATTGTCCAGGAAACTTCAACTTTGTCTCAGAATATATAAAAATTAAATTAAATAAATACATTTTCCAATATCCTGTAAATAGATCAAAATTTAAAAAGCATAATTATTATAATTATAATAACTATAACTTTCTTTCTTTCTTTCTTTTTCTTTATTTATTTATTAGATGACATCAAAGCTATAGCTTTAATAATACAACCTTGAATATCTTTCACACACAAAAAATCACTTATTTTGCAAATACAATAATTATAATAAGTATAAAAATAATAAAATCAAAGAAAAGTCAAGTCTCTAAAGTGTAAGCATTTCCATTTCAAAAATTTATTTTCCAAAATCAGTGTTTGCCCTTTGTTAGGATTTCATATCTGATGTTTTTTCTGATATCCGATCCACCGATCTTTACTGATATCTCAAAATCAATTAAGTTCATGCTTACTCCTTCCATAGAAAAATATTCCAGATGTTTAGTCGCCCTTGGGCTTCGGACAGGATTCATAGTTCGGCTCTACAATGACGAGGTTTTTCCTCCCACATCTCTAAATTCTCTGTCATTTAGTCATTAAAAAAAATCTACCACATATTTTCTATCATGGTTTAGTGGCATGGCTTTTTAAACATAACATTTTAAGACTACAGGATGAATAAATAATGAGTGTAATTTTTGCACACATCTATAAATGCTCACGTCACGTGAATTGGTTGGCTTCCAAACACAGATAATAATCATAAATATATGAAAGAATAAACCGTAATAAATGACATTTTTATAACAACACAAGTTTTGATCATTGCTGAATAATCTTTAAAAGTAGTTGTGGTTTTAGTGTTGTTTTTATTTTATTTATTAAATTTATTCAGAATTTTGCTCTTTCTCAGCCAAACATTAACTAGACTTACACAAAAAAGTATTATTATTATTATTATTATTATTATTATTATTATTATTATTATTGTTGTTGTTGTTGTTGTTATTATTATACACCAGCTAATCCACTGTGGTGAACCCAAACAGGGAGTATCCGAAAGAACAACAACATTATTATTATTATTATTATTATTATTATTATTATTTAAAAAAAATGGGGTGATGAGAGTTGCTTTATATTTGTGCTCTTTCTGCCACTGTTTAAAAAGCATGCCCTGCTTGCTCCATGACAGGAATGGCATTTAATTAATGGCCATAATGAATTAGTGTTGTCCGTGCCCTGGTGTTGCCACACCACAATAAGAACAAACTAAAAGCTGGAACAGAAGCCGTGCCATTTCCACACATCAATAACAGAAAAATTCTCTCTTCTGTAGTGTCGAAGTAGACCATCTAGTGGACAACAGCTGTTACTGCTGTTATTATTATTTTCTATTTTTTCCCTTAGCCTCAGTAAGAAAAAATACAATTCACCACCTTTATTCTAGGAAGAAACTTTTCTATCACCGTGGGCGTGGTCTCATTACTGGGTGACCCCGCCCACACGGACAAGGCACGAAGGCTCACAGGACGGAGAAGTGAAACCTGATGTAAAATCATACACAATGGCTTTTTACCTTCACCAGCACTCAACCCAGCTGAAGATCTATGAGTGATGTTAAAACACCAGTATACTGTACACTTTATTAGGAACACCATACTTATACTGTGTACCAACCTTCACAACATGGATACCATTAAGTATTGGTTGCAGTCCATTGAGATTCTGCTGAAGATTTGTCAGCTTTGTGCACCTCCTATTCTACCACAACACATCCCAAAAATTTCGATCTGGTGACTTTGGAGGCCATTAAAAAAAAAAACAGTGAACTCATTGTTTAATGGAACCAGACTGGAACCAGTTTGAGACAGCTTCCGAAATAATGCTCTGTGACATGGCACATCACGGTGCTGGAAGAAGCCACTATAAGATAGAATAATTGTTGCTATAATAGATGCACAAGCTCAGCAACAATAACCAGATAGTCTGTGGCATTCAAACAGTGCTGGATTGGTGGCCTGTTGTGTGACAAGACAACCTTCCCCACACCAATACATACACCACCTCCGCCAGTCTGAACCACTGACACGAAGCAGATCTTCAAACATCCAGTTTCAGGAAGCCTGTGCCCACTGTATTCTCAGATTATTGTTTTTCACTGACAAGGCTGGAACCCAATGTAGTCTTTTCCTTGTAGCCCATCTGCCTCGAGGTTTGACATGTTTTGCATTCTGAGATACTCACCATCTAGTTATTAGAGTTATTGTGACCTTCTGTAGCTTGAACCAGTCTGGCTATTCTATACTTTTACACACATTTCACTCCAGTTATTTTTACTAGCAGGCCATGTGTGAAATGATATAGGTATTCTACAGGTAGGATGCTTCATTGGAATTATCCTGGGAATATAAAAAGAAACAAATTTTTAAGGACAGTTAAATCTGGTCATTTATTATTATTATTATTATGCAACCGATCAGGCATAACATTGTGAGCAGTGAGAGGTGAAGTGAATAAGACTGATGATCTCCTCATCATGGCACCTGTTAGTCGGTGGGATATATTAGGCAGCAAGTCAACATTTTGTCCTCAAAGTTGATGTGTTAGGAGCGAGTTTGACCAAAAGGGCCAAATTGTGATGGGTAGATGACTGGATCAGAGCATCTCCAAAACTGCAGCTCTTTGGGTTCCCGGTCTGCAGTGGTCAGTATCTATCAAAAGTGGTCCAAAGAAGGAACAGTGGTGAACCGGCAACAGGGTCATGGGCGGTCAAGGATTGATCATTGATGCACGTGGGGAGCGAAGGCTGGCCTGGTGATCCGATCCAACAGACGAGCTACTGTTGCTCAAATTGCTGAAGAAAGAAAAGTGGCAGAAAAGATAGAAAAGTGTCAGAATACACAGTGCAGGACGGGTTAGGGCTGTTTTGGCAGCAAAAGGGTGACAATATTAGGCAGGAGGTCATATTGTTATGCCTGGTCAATGTATAGGGTACTGACTGAAAAAGGAATTAAAAATTAAGAAATGCATATATGTTCTTCACCAACAGATGGAGCTGTTGCTTAAAAGATTCTGAATGTGTTACGGTTAGAGGATACAACCTTGGGGAAATAGTACTGAACTGAATCGTACTGAACTGGTTCGGTTATCCATGACACCTGTAATACATCACTTCCACATTAAAAAAAAAACCCTTAAAGCTTTAATGTGCATCACTAGACTCACCTTTCTAGAAAAAACAGATAGATACTAAAGGTACTGAAGATGTGCTACTGATGGAAAAAACCCAACATCAAGAAATAGTCAAGTCAGTGGAACAACTATCCTGATCTAAAGTCTAAATATTACCAATATCTTAAAGACTAATGTAAAAAAAAGTAATAGAATAAAAGAATATAATAATAGTTATGGCCGCATGTCTCTTGCTGAATTAAGTAACTTTTTAATTCAAGATAGATGTTTTTATTCGCTAAATCATATGCATCATGTAACTGCATGTATATAATATATATATATATTTTCCCCATCAGGAATATTGCTTTATTTTGATTAATATGTTTTCTATACTTTTGTTTTAGTCATAAATATTTTAAATATTTTTTTCTCTCTCATTTTTGGCATTATAGCTACATTTATTAGGTATAAGGCCTTATTTATTCATGGTATTTCTGGATAATCATAGACATCATTTAATTTTAAATATAAGTGATATTTAGAAGGAAAGAAATTTAAGAAAAAATATCAAAATTAATACGAATTTTTATTTGGAATTTGATGGAATAAAAGTAATGAAATAAGGCTCAAAACTGGATGAAATATAGGTTACAGGAAAAATTAGAATACACTACAATATTTTTAAACACAGACATAAGATTATGTGTATGCATATACTGTATAAGTTCATTTCAATCCAGTAAGAATATTATTACCAAAAAAAATGAAATCAAACAATTTTATAATATAAATATTGTAATATTGTTTTTAAAGGAAATTCTCTGATTTTTATTTGCTCTTCAGTGCCCCCTAGTGTTTTATTATGGAAACACTCTCTGGTCAGACTTGTCCTACAACTATTTTTTTTTTTTTTTTGCAAATCTTTAATTGTATAAAATAAATCATGTATGTGTCTTGTGTTTTAAGAAGCAGAAAAGTAAAGCTATATTTAATTAAAAAAAATTAAAGATGTGTGTGATGGTCATTCGCTCTCCCTGCGTCACTTTCTCACTCTCACTCCTCCAGCTTTGTTCAGCAGGATGCTGCGACTTTGTTTAGTGCACCAACAGCCTGCCCTGGTTTCCTGAGTTTCTGCTCTCTAATGAACAGCACAGGGCAGAGAGGAAATGTGTGTGTTTATGCATTTTTGAAAAAGCAGAAGCGTGGGCGGTCGAGAGAGAGAGAGAGAGAGAGAGAGAGAGAGAGTATGGAATGTTGTGATGTCACTAGCTAAGTCATACACAAAGGCAAGGAGGACAGCAGCACTCATTCTCCCAATCTGTGAAGCCTGCTGTAGAGCGTCCGCACCCAACTGTGAGTATGACTGTAGTCTTTCTTCTTCCACTCATCTTTCCCCCCACACTGACTTTTGCTTTCTATCTCTTCTTCCATCAGCTTCTACAAACTGAGCTGTAACTGACTGACAGCCCTCACCCTGCTTTTCTCTCTCTTTCTCCATCTGTCTTGTAAACGTTTCCGGTTCTTAAGGGACGTCCGAACTAAACGCATGCTCCTCTCTTTAGTCACGGCTCTTGAAGTTGAGTTCCAGCCACAAAAAAAGTCAAGGCTAAAATAGAACTCGAGTGCCTCGGTGGGGTTTGTAAGAGGGTGGGGGATTTTTTCTTTTCTTTTTTTTCTTTCTTTTTTTGTTGAGAAATCTCCTCCCCTTTTAAGCAAGAGAAGCAGCATGTTTGAGGACACTCCAGAGTCTCATACTGCTTTAGAGAAAGAGGGTAAATGAACTACCTGAAGAAGGTAAACAGGAAAAGCTAGTAGCTGCACAAGAAAAATTTCACATGACCCAAAGCTATAAACTGACAATGCAAGCCAGCAAACTGAGCTACAAAAGCTCCAGAGTGAGGGCAGATTGTTTCCAGATGTTGTAACTTGTCATTTTTTTTTTTACCCCCACAGCCTGTCCAGCTGCTGGCTGCTCCTCAGTGATGAGAGAGTGTGTGTGGTGAGTGAGCGAGCGAGCGAGCAGCAGGACTCAGGAGCAGGGCCGGCACCCGGGCACAGACTTCCTACTCTCTAACACACACTAGCTCTAAAGGATTGGTCAGACACACACATACACACGCAGCCATGTTGCAGCAGATCCTGAAGGAAATGTACATCGATCCAGATGTGTTGGATGCTCTGAACGAGGAGCAGAAGAAGACGTTGTTTCTAAAGATGCGACAGGAGCAGGTCCGGCGCTGGAAGGAGCGCGAGGAGAAGCTGGAGCGTGAGGAACCACGCAAACCCAAACCCAGGCCAGGTACGGCATCATCACCTCACACAGGTTGACGTTATAATACAAATGCTTCATCAAGTCTCTTGGTGTTGTTGAGATAAATAAAATAGTATATATTAAAGAAAATAATTCAAAGTATGCATGTTGTAGGTAAACAGGTGTGTTGAAAAGATGGTTGGAGTTCATGTGTGTGTCTGTTACACACTTGTACACACAGTTTAATACACAGCTAGTGGGTGTATGAATGAAAATGAACAGAGTGAGTATTTGGACCCTGGTATTTGGTGGCTGGCTGTGTGTCCATTTAAGATTGAGGATACAAAATCTTAACAAAGACAAAAAGACACCAGCGAGTAATCAGAAACACCTACACAGCTTTGTTTAAACCTGTGGCCTTTTATTTAGCATGTTTTTCTTCTGGAACCATGCATGGAATGAGTTTAGATTTGATCAAAGTTTATATGACCTGTTACTGGCTGTTGAGGAAATCAGTGGAAGATCTTTGGCACGTTTGATCCCTAGATTTCCAGCAGATATACCAAATATTCTTCAGTTCAGAGTTTGATCTATGCCGATCGACAAAAAGCTTGGTTTTGCTGCAGATTTTTCCTCGAAAACCACTTGAAATTGAAATCATAGGATTCTTCTTTATATTCTTACCAGCGAAGAAACATCCTAAGATCTGTGTCTTGTATCTCCCAGCTTTTCATGCATACTTTTACTTTGCACTTTCCCTGCAGTCCGTTCAGGAGGAGGCGGCCTAGATTAGGCAGCATTTCCAGACAGAAGTTTGCACTTCTGTTTGTCAAGTCTGTCAAGTTTCCAGGCAGACATAATGACAGCAATCTTCTAAAGCGTTTTTATTTTAGATCTGTTCTTCTCCCATAATTCATTTCAGAAGTTGGTGGCAAAAAAAAACAATTGCTTACGTTCACTACTGTAACTATCTTGATTCATCGTTAGGCATCTTCTAGCAAACTGTGTTAATTATGCTGGGAAAGTTTTGTTTAGGTATTACACACGCCCAAACGTTCTCATCAACGCACACCCAGGAACGTCACTGTCTGAGTTACATATGAATATAACCTCTACCATACCGGTCTGCTCATGCTTCTTTTAAAGGCTGTCAGGGCTAAATATGGTATGCTTCTAGAGTAAATGATTCAGTGGGTGAAATGTTCAGCTGATAGTGTGATTTGAGCATTGGTAGGCACATCCTGTGTTCTGGCGATGAGTGACGATGAAGGCTTACAGAAACAACTCAGCAACAAAACCACAGGAAGGAGTGAAATGCATTTTCAACTTAGAAGCAGGTTTATACTGCTGTTATATCCGGCTGATAAAGCATGAGAAAAGAAATACAAATCTTTAGGCTTTTTTTTTCCTGCAGATTTCTGACATTACTGACTTTCCTTTTGCTGCTTATTAAAGGTATGATTTCTGCCTTTGTCTAAGGTTTTCTAAACCACAGTTAAGCCCAGGCAATTTACAGAACAAGTCACATTACAGTTATTCCAATGTCAAGCGGTTCAGACAAAAAAAAACCAATGTTGTAGACCAATAACATTCCACCTAAATCAGATATTGTCGATCAGTATAAAAAAAATGAAGTATTTTATTGCCGCAGGTCTGATAGAAAACTATTCAGGGCGCTGTTGGCTTGCAGCATGAAATGTTTTTATCTCTGACTGGATAAGCTTACGCAGAATTTTAGTGGTTGAATATAACATGTTTTAGATGCTGACGAATAAGCACTTGGGGCAGCTCAGAGAGCAGAAATTGGTTTGACAACAGCATTTACTTTGAAGGTTAGAAAAAAACAGAAAGCCCTCAGTCTTTAACTTCATAAGAGGCATTAATCACTACTTTAGAGTGGGACATGACAAAGACGTTCAATGCTGAACATGGGCACAACAAAACAGTAACAAATTCCAAATGTCTTAATTTACCTGTATGTGTATGAGAATTACTTTCTGACTACACAAATGAGGATATACACAGATCAGGCATAACATTATGACCATAATAATATTGTGTTGGTCCCATGACCCTGTTGCCAGTTCACCACTGTTCGTTCCTTGGAACAATTTTGATAGATACTGACCACTGCAGACCGGGAACATGGCTGGCTCTTGCTGACACAACTGAAAAATGGCCTATCATCACTGAGATTATCAGTTTGAGTCATCTCTGTCTGGGATCCAAGGCAGGAAAATTGTCTGGGGATTGGCTCTGGGATAGTACACTATCTCTTCTTTGTCAAAAGAAGCAACGCTAGCTAGTATCAATCATAGAGCTCATTTATGTAGAAGAAGGCAGATAGCGTTTTGCTCTGAGTGTGTGACCTCTCCATCATTCATCCATCATTTATGGCTTTTGGCAGACACCATTATCTAGAGCGACTTACATTTATCTCATTTATACAACTGAGCAGTTGAGGGTTAAGGGATTTAATCAAGGGCTCAGCAGTGGCAGCTTTTGGTGGACCTGGGATTCAAACTCACAACCTTCCAATCATCCCCCCCAAAAAATGCAGTCGGCTTAACAGCTTGTTTTGTGCGCTTTGGAGAAAGTATGTATTGATCCTTCATCTTCATCTTTCATCTGGTTGGTAGTTGAAGAGGTAGAGAAGAGCTGGCTGGGAATTGGCAAGTGACCAAACTGGGGAGAAATGGCTTGCTAATAAACATTAGGACATTTTGTGAGTTAGTGAGAATAATTTGTTCTCCATGAAAAAAACTCAGTTCGATTAAAATCCAAAAGACAATTTTGATTCAGAACATGGACTCGAAATCCATTTGGCGTGCCAGATTAGAACCTTTGGAATTGTCTTTGGGCCGTATGTTTGACCCTTCCATCCCTTGTTGGAGACGTCTATGAAAGGGGACAGCTGTCTGAAACAGGAGGAGTAAAGACCAAGCATGCTTTAAAGACACAAGGGTAACGAATCCTAGCGACCACAGAGCAACAATTCTTAGGGTTAGATCATATTCTGCATTTTAAGCTTAAAGTATACAAGTTCCTAAGACATTAGAAGAATCTCACCAGTCAGCATTTTCATGAAAGTAGTAAGGAGCTTTGTGAGAAAACTCGCAATAAAGGAGATGACTCAGGGGAGTGCAGGCTGTGGCAGCTGAGCTAGTCATGAGGAGAAATTCAAACAGGAGCGCTCTGATAACTATAGGTCACACGTAGGCTGGCAGTGCATTAACTCGGCTTGACATGTGCGTTGCTCCAACCTTTTCTTGGCCACGCCAAAGACAAAGCTGTTATTATCGAGTGCTTTTCAGGACTTGCTGGCAAACAGAGAGGCCTCTTTCTCCTTGAGACGTACACAGCTGTTCCTCAGCTGGTCTGGGGTTTCTCTACACCACACTGATACAATATCCTCAAATATACTGGACAATACCGCAAAAGACATGTAGACTAGATTCTGCTGTTCATAATCTCTCTCTTTCTCTCTCTTCTATGCGAGTATCAGTTTCTGCTGTAACCGAGCAAGTACTTTTAAGTGTGATGTTGTGACTGCTTTCATTTTAAAAGCATGACAGGAAATATCTGCCAGGCCATGTTCCATTCCCACAAACAATTAACTGCCAGCAAAGCAGGAAGTCTACAGGAAGTGGTGGTGCTCAGAATCAACAGCAGAGTAAAAGGGGGCTAAAGAGAAAAAGTGAGTGAGCGAAAGATGTTTGAGTGTCAACTGCAGTGAATCTTGTGTAGTCTGTATAACTGGACGAGGGTCTAGTTGTCAAGGGTTGTGTGTATATCTCAGGAAATGCCTGGTTATAAAAAGTCAGACTGGGAAAGTTAGTTTTTCTGTCATTATATCATGTGGCACGATTTCAGGGGAATTCATGTGGTTGAATTACTGTGAACCAGGAAGTCTATGAACTGAAGTGAATTAAAGACAGTGCAGCATTTAATATCCAGCGTAATTGGACACAGTGCGCATCCTAGGACCTTATCAATCAAATAGGCTTTAAATTGTCCAAGAATTTTCCTAATTATGCATATTTTATACATCATAGATGTTTTCTTTATCAACTGTTATATTCCAACACAGCAATCTACCCCAAAATCTTCATCAGCGGGAATGTGGTAGCTTAGTGGTTAAGGTGTTTGGTTACTGATTGGAAGGTTGTGAGTTTAAATCCCAGGTCCACCAAGCTGCTATTGCTGGGCTCCTGAGCAAGGCCCTTAACCCTCAATTACTCACTTGCATAAAGAATACAATAAACTGTAATTTGCCCTGGGTAAGGGGATCTGCCAAATGCTGTAAATGTAAGTAGTTACTAATTATTTATGAAAAACAACACGACACATTTTTAGCAATTTCCAGATAGGTCTAATGTTTTGGAACATCCACAAGAAGTTAGTGCCTGTTATTACTTACACTATAAACAGTCGTAACACCCATCGTCCTCTGTGTTCACCCTTCATCCTTCTTTCTTGAAGTTAATAAAAACTGTGATGATACTGAGAAATGGTAAACCCTTCCAATACACGTGAAGTTACAGTTTTTTTGTCTGACTGTTACAAATCTCTCACACTGGAGGCTCCTTCTGAAATCATGCATCTCCTCATAGAAATTGTTACTATATACACTGATCAGGTGTAACATTATGAGCAGTAAGAGGTGAAGTGAATAAGACTGATGATCTCCTCATCATGGCACCTGTTAGTGGGTGGGATATATTAGGCAGCAAGTCAACATTTTGTCCTCAAAGTTGATGTTAGAAGCAGGAAAAATGGACAAGCGTAAGGATTTGAGTGAGTTTGACGAAGGGCCAAATTGTGATGGCTAGACCACTGGATCAGAGCATCTCCAAAACTGCAGCTCTTGTGGGGTGTTCCCGGTCTGCAGTGGTCAGTATCTATCAAAAGTGGTCCAAGGAAGGAACAATGGTGAACCGGTGACAGGGTCATTTGCGGCCGAGGCTCATTGATGCACGTGGGGAGAGAAGGCTGGCCCGTGTGATCCGATCCAACAGACGAGCTACTGTTACTCAAATTGCTGAAGAAGTTAATGCTGATTCTGAGAGAAAGGGGTCAGAATACACAGTGCAGGACGGGTTTTGGCAGCAGAAGGGGGACCAACACAATATTAGGCAGGTGGTCATAATGATATGCCTGGTCAGTGTATGTTGATGCTATAGCAATGATAACATTAAAAAGGAAATACTGGCAAAGATGTTGTTATGGAAAATAAAGCAGTAGTAAACTTTTTTGATTATTTAGAATTGAGTGTTCAGTAGAGTGTGATTAAAAAAAATAAATGAATAAAATTATTTACAATAACATACAATATTGAATTAAACTGAATTGAATTTGTTGAGTTGATTAAAAAAATGGAAAGAAAAAAACTTTTCTAATAAAAGCCATTTAATTTATTTAAACAATGTCGGACATTCTGCACTATTTTATTATAAATTGATTCATTTGATTATTAAACGTGTTTGAATTCTGTAGCAGATAAACTAAACTAAACCTAAGGTCTGTAAGGCCTCACTCCTGATCTTTGATCTTTGACCAAACCAAAAGGCCATTTTTAAAGCCAACCATCATTCCTACTTGTGGAAAAATAAATGTTATAAAAATAATCCTCCAACACGACCGATCCTAAATCTCTCCGTTGTGACATTTTTCTAAGACAGAACTAGATGCTCGTTAGGCTGAATGTAAATTAAAGCTTTTTATACCACGTATTTTTTTTTTCATGACCAAAAAACAGTGACACAGATCATAAGGCAGCGCCTCAACTTGAAAAAGAAGCCACCTAAAAATAAATAACAGATAATTACATTTAAAAATAAAGAGGGTAAAAAATTGAATTGTTGGGTGATACATCAATTAAAAAGTAGTGTTGCCATGGCAACACTGGCAATACGTCTGATCTGAACATTTGGCATTGCAGTTAAATGTTTGTTAGCTGTTGTGGAATATAAAGCAGATACATGAAGCTAGGCTAATGCTAAACCTTATACCTAACTAACACTATATTAAAGAAGGATCATTTTCTGTTCATTTTCATAACCTCTTTCTGTTTATCACAGTTTTGTAGCCATATAGTTTAAAGTGCTAAAATATTCTAAGGTGATGTTCTTAAGCCTGAATTCATATGATGGATTTCTTCTCACATTTACTTCTCACCTGATGATCGATCGATTAATTGGATTATATGATTTCTAGGAAATGGTAATAATATATGAAATGCACACATTTCACAGTAGCACAAAATACGTAGTAATAATTTGCCACATAGTGTTTAGGAGTTTGTTTGGAGTAAATTTAGCAATGAAGCAAGATATCACACAATCATGACTTTTTAAAATCTTGCCATTGTGAGATATCACAAAGTTTGTTAACAAAATTTAATAACTCACAACTGGGAATTTTTTTACAAAGAATTTTCACAATTACAAAAATGTTATCTTGCAATTATTTCACACAATCATGACTTTAGTTTCCAATCAAACCACAGCAACACAAGCATACGCAGCAGTGTGCGAATATAAACATAACCTACCTGAAGTATTCTTTAAAAGAGAACTGGCCAGGATCGCATCATTCTCATTCAGATTGGTCGTCACAGAGAACGTTACAGGAGGTCATTCATACCATTTGCAACAACATTGTACAATAGTTCACCTGTGTGTGACAGGTGATAGCACTCTCACACTGCTCTACTACAACCATTAACACTATATATCAAGGTTCTTCATATTATATAGCTATATGTTCCGATCAGGCATAACATTATGACCACCTGCCTAATATTGTGTTGGTCTGCCTTTTGCTGCCAAAACAGCCCTGACCCGTCCTGCACTGTGTATTCTGACACCTTTCAGAACCAGCATTAACTTCTTCAGCAATTTGAGCAACAGTAGCTCGTCTGTTGGATCGGATCACACGGGTCAGCCTTCACTCCCCATGTGCATCAGTGAGCCTTGTCCATCCATGACCCTGTCACCAATTCACCACTGTTCCTTCTTTGGTCCACTTTTGATAGATACTGACCACTGCAGACCGGGAACACCCCAAAAGATGCTCTGATCCAGTGGTCTAGCCATCACAATTTGGCCCTTTTTGGTCAAACTCGCTCAAATCCTTACACTTGTCCATGTTTCCTGCTTCTAACATCAACTTTGAGGACAAAATGTTCACTTGCTCCCTAATATATCCCACCCACTAACAAGTGCCATGATGAGGAGATCATCAGTCTTATTCACTTCACCTCTCACTGGTCACAGTGTTATGGCTGATCGGTGTATATGTCATTATATTATTAAATAAGGTATAATATGGTTTATGGATTTATTCAGAGCAAGTAGATCTTGAGAACTTGTGCTGACCCTTTTTCAAGCTGGTCACATGTAGGTTTTTTTTAGTAGTAAATACACACAATATACATCATGTTGTCATTTCAGATGACTCTTTAAGTCACATGTATACATTCTGTAGAAACACAAAGATGTATGAGAGATGTTTGTATTAGTTCTGTTTTTCCCAGAGGCCAGAAAATGGAATTGATGCCTGTTTTTGTTGTGTCCATGTTCAGTATTGAAAGTCTTTGTCATGTCACACTACACAATGGTTGCTAATGACTCACTTTGCGTTTTGTGACTGAATTTGTAGTATTTCGTGTGTATTTTGGTTTCTACCTAGCCTACTAGGGGCAATATATTGTTAGAAAAGTTAAGAAAATGCCTCTGTCTTCAAAGTTGAAGGTTATATCAAACCTATTTCTGCTCCCTGAGATGCCTAAGAGCTTGTTCTATTAAAAGGCATTTAAAATCTGAAGGTGTTATCTTTATTTACTCAAATTCTGTAGAAGGTTATCCAACAGCGGGATAAACACACGACACTTGATTCATTTTCTATCAGACTTGCGACAATTAAATCATTCATAATGAGTGAATCATTCATTAATTTGTTTGTATAGAAGAGGATGTCTGAATCAAACTATTGCTATCTCAGTGTAGTAGGACAGACTGGTCAAGCTGGAAGACTTTCACCATCTTTGCCAGAAAACAGATTCAGGCTACATCAGACACAAGCTACTTTAATTCAACGCTACAGCAAGGCAGCTGGAAAATCTCAAACATTTATTGATGAAGTAATTAGGAAAATAACTAACCAGCTGGCAAACATGGTCTACCAGTCTGACCAGCTTAGTGTGTGTTTCCGCAGCTGGTTAGTTTTGTAGCTAAGCAAACTTTCTCAGCACTCAATCAATCCGTATCCTAAACGTTTTTTAATGCAGACAAAACCATTACCAGTGGAATAATGCCTGATTTGTGGAACTTCATAACAAATATAGCTACTTTGCTGTTTTAATAGCTAGACTATTTTGTTATGACAACCTCATCATGTCTTGATCATCAAGTCAAGGGCATGTCTGCCTGTCGAGCTGGAATGCCACGAGGTGTGCAAGAAGAACCAGTTCATTCTGACAGCCTTCACATGTTTGCAGCCAAACCTCTCTTTTATGTGCCTGTCACTTTTTTTTCCGAAGCGAAACCAAATTACACGTGTAAAACCGTTGATGTGTAATGAATGCTCTACCGCCCTTTGTTTTATCCGTTGCATTGTTATTTCTCTTTATGTGTAGAAATCTAAAATGTATTTATATGTAATGAAAGGCTATTCTCATTATCCGTGTGTCTTTCTTTTTTTGTCTCATTGTGTAGCGCACAGTAAGAGTGTGAGTTGGCTGTTGGGCTGCGACGGTGACGTGCAAGTCATTGTCATCGGAGAGATGGACGAGTTCAAGTCCTCCAAGATCCTCCGCTCGGGGTTTGGCGAGAGAAAAGCTGCTAGTCTTCGGAACTATTCCCAGTATGGACACAGATCCTTTTTTCCTTTTGTTTAATTGCAACACAGGGAGAACTAATGGATTATTACTTCAGACCATATTTAGAGATTTAAACAAGTCAGTGTGTACAAGATAGTAATGCATCCTGAATGGGACATCACACACACCTCCTCACACACTCAGGGCATGATTAGGTTCGAATGCCAATGAATCCCAATCTCTCTCTCTCTCTCTCTCTCTCTCTCTCTCTCTGTCTGTCTGTCTGTCTCCAAATCACAGAAACACTCCACACTGTAAGACTGAATTTTTAGTATTTTGTTTTTACCCCCTCTACTAGAGGCAATATTTTGCATAGAAAAGTTCCAAAATATCCAAGTTAATGGAGATATCAAACTTATCAAACCATTTTTTTTGCTTGTTCTATAAAAAGCATCTAAAATGTGAAGATGTTCAAGATCTCAGCTTAAATTGATATCAGATTTGTGGCCAAAAAATCATTCTGATTGAACATTTCCAGGAAGTTTCGTTAAGTTTTCCACTGAAAGAGTTAAATGCAGTAGTGTTAGAAATGTAGGAGACATTATAATGTAGTCCTTCTTGGATATCTGTGAGATCACGTAATCAGTAGAGAGAAAATAATGCTTTCCTCCCTGAGCTTGTTTCTGTTGCTGTCGGAAAAGATGCTGTCGATGTCCCAGAGGAAGCATGTGTTTGCCTCATGGTATCACGCTGTCATGTGAGAGGCAGGAATTAGCTAGAGGGAAAGACCAAAATGGGGAGAAAACATAGCTTTGACGTGTTAAATATTTCTTTTTTGGTCTTAAATAATAAAAAAGATTGTAAATATATTTTTGTCATATCATATAAGCTTAATATCCATATAGTGTGGTGTGTATTGTGTATTCTTAATTTTCTCCTTTTTATATTCTCTGTCTTTTGTCACAGCGGCCAGGAATCAAGTTTGAAGAGTAACCTTGTAAACCGACCGTCCACTGAACCAGTGCGATCAGGCAGAGAGAATCTCCCACCCAAAGCACTGTCCGGAGTGCAGCTTAATTTCCGGGTGCGTGAAAGACAAACCCGTGCTCAGCCGTTTCATTAGCGCCAGAACATTTAACACCCACGTCAAACATTCTTGAAATGCTATTAAAATAAACATCGAATATCATTAGCTTGACTAATATTAGCTCACCCTTCTCGCCTTCTGCCGCAGTCGTTCTTTATTTTTCTTGAGATCTCAAGAAATGAGGCTAAGAAGACAGGTGCTGAATGCAACTGCATCAATGTGTGCTTTTTCTTTTTTGGTGGATTTGTTTGTTTGTGTCTGTCTTTGGGCCTGGTGTGAGTGTGTGCCTGTGCTTGTGTTTAGGTGCTACTGGATTACGCATTATTGGGTGTGTGTGTGTGTAGGTGACCTTCCTGTTGCTGTCATTAATCTGGGACAGAGCCGTGGGGCAGAGAGACGGACTTTCTCCACGGGGAGAGCCATCACTGCTCAACAGCCAAATAAATCACAACCTCTGTCTCTCCGTCTTTCCACTCGCTTCTCTCTCTCTCTCCCTTCCTTTTCTTTCCATTTAACAAAAACCTTCCACTCCTTGTCGCGTTGCCTGCGTCTTTCTTTCTATCACAGCTCACCTTTTCTCTTCTTTAAAGCTCGCTCTCTGTCTTTGCAGCTTCGGTGTCGGAGTGTGTGTGTGTATGTGTGTGTATGTGTGTGTGTGTACGTGTGGTTTGTTACACATAGACTGAGACAAATTTGGTTCTGTGCTGCTGGTTTCGGTTCCACCCCTGGAGAACGGCCGAGGGAGGTCAAAGCACTGCGACGCTATGATCTGTGCTTGAGGCTGGATGTGATAGTGCATGTGTGTGCGTGTGTGTGTGTGTGTGTGTGTGTGTGAGTGAGTGAGTGTGATGGAAAAAAGTGAGATGGAGTGAGAAAGAGGAGAGCGCAGAGAGAAATCTGCAGTCCAGGAGTGAGGGTGAGGGCGAATTCACATGCTCGTCCCCTTCTCTTTCACGCTATACTAATGCGAGGGGGAAGAAGACGAAGAAGGCTCGCACATCGTCGTGGGGTTGCCATGGCAACGCCGTGTGCAGCCGGCGCTCGATAAGATGGACGTAGGCTGGTCGCTTTGGCCACTGTGTAATCCTTCAGGCTCCTCACATCCTCCAAATGCAAAAATCTGTGTAAACATGCTCTTTAGCCTTTTTCTTTCTAATTTGTTCAACACAGTCACGGATGTTCCTGTACACTACTTCTTCAGAGCTGCATTTGATAATAATTGAAAATTGTATTCGAAAATATGTAATATATAACAAATCATCTAGTTAAGCAGGTTCAAAGTGATACTCTGGGGTGATCTGAGGTCTTGTGTTTTGACAGGAGAACAGTGAAGAAGTGAGGACGCTACCCCCTCCACAGGTAGGCTTTGGTATTGCAAATTGTATTTATTTATTTACTGTATTTATTTTTAGTTGTTTTAAAGCAGGGGTTCGTAACTACCCCCCCTCCTTTATAGCCAATGACTTCATTTTAAGGATCCCAAATTTTTATGATCTTCAATCCTGAGTAATTCCTTCAGTGCCGATTATTCAAAATGATATTCAGAGTAATTAAACCACAAGTCCATAACAACCGATAGAATGATAGACAACTTTATTAATAATAGATTCATTAAATGCTGTTTTTTTGGTTCGTCAGTCATAAAATTGTCATGAGACTCAAATCTAGTTTACACCTAATGCACTGCTGGCCATGTGCGTCAAGCCATAAAGCATTCGTTTCTCTGATTTCTTGCATTGCTTCAGTAAATATTTTATAATATCCAGATATCTGTTATTATGATAACATTCAATGAGACTATTTCTGGTAGACTTTGGTAGA